>NC_083224.1:202386290-202446799 GCF_032191835.1 Heteronotia binoei | reverse complement strand
AAAACATATGAGGCGCTCTTGAAAGGACAACAGGAGGGAGAGGAAATGATATCTCAGCAATTAGAAGAGGACCCAACACAGGAGGAAGGTTCCTGGAAAAATGTAACCCAAACGAGAAAGAAAATCAGGAGATGTTCTGAGCCCCTGCTGCTCAGCAATAGGTTCCAGGATCTCCCCACAGTAACTGGCTATTATTTTTGAGAATTCTTGGAGAACAGGAGAGGTGCCGGAAGACTGGAGGCGGGCGAGTGTTGTCCCCATCTTCAAGAGGGAAAAAGACAATCCGGGTAACTACTGACCCGTCAGCTTGACATCTATACCTGGAAAAGTTTTAGAACAAATCATCAAACAGTCGGTTCTGGAACATTTAGAAAGAATGGATGTGATTACTAAGAGCCAGCATGGTTTTCTCAAGAACAAGTCATGTCAGACTAACCTGATCTCTTTTTTTGAGAAAGTGACTACCTTGCTGGATCAGGGGAATGCTGTAGACATTGTTTATCTTGAATTCAGTAAGGCTTTTGATAAAGTTCCACATACTATCCTTGTTCACAAGTTGGTAAAATGTGGTTTGGATCATGTTACTGTTAGGTGAATCTGTAACTGGTTGACAGATCGCAAACAGGATACAGGATGACCTTGACAGGCTGGAAAACTGGGCTAAAATCAATAAAATGAATTTTAACAGGGATAAATGTAAAGTTCTGCATTTAGGTAGGAAAAATCCAATGCATGGTTATAGGATGAGGGAGACTTGTCTTAGCAGTAGTATGTGCAAAAAGGATCTAGGGGTCTCAGTGGATCATGCGCTGAACATGAGTCAACAGTGTGATGCGGAGGCTAAAAAGGCAAATGCAATTTTGGGCTGTATCAACAGAAGTATAGCGTCCAGATCATGTGATGTGATGTTATCGCTTTACTCTGCTCTGGTAAGACCTCACCTGGAGTATTGTGTTCAGTTTTGGGCGCCACATTTTAAGAAGAATATAGACAAGCTGGGTCCAGAGGAGGGCTACGAAGATGGTGAGGGGTCTGGAGACCAAGTCCTATGAGGAAAGGTTGAAGGAACTGGGGATGTTTAGCCTGGAGAGGAGGTGGCTGAGAGGTGATATGATCACCATCTTCAAGTACTTGAAGGGCTGTCATCTAGAGGATGGTGTGGAATTGTTTTCTGTGGCCCCGGAAGGTAGGACCAGAACCAATGGGTTGAAATTAAATCGAAAGAGTTTCTGGCTCAACATTAGGAAGAACTTCCTGAGCGTTAGAGCGATTCCTCAGTGGAACAGGCTTCCTCGGGAGGTGGTGGGTTCTCCTTCCTTGGAGGTTTTTAAACAGAGGCTAGATGGCCATCTGATAGCAATGAAGATCCTGTGAATTTAGGGGGAAGCATTTGTGAGTTTCCTGCATTGTGCAGGGGGTTGGACTTGATGGCCCTAGAGGTCCCTTCCAACTCTATGAATCTATGATCCAAATGAGAACTTCATAGGTCCATTGTTGAAAGCTAGTTAAAGTTTCAAGTGAAATGAGGGAACACAAAGTACTACCTCATCACTGTGCTGTGGTGCTGTGTTGAGAGAACCGTTTTGCAACTGGAACATCACTTGGTTTCCTCAGGAGACATGCTAGACCAAGGATTCCTATGAATTGAAGGACTGTACACTTTTGAATGGACATTGATTTGGACTTTATATATGGTATTGCAGTCCTTTTGTACTATCAGGGTAGGTTTATAGTGTGTTTTGTATGAGAGTGCTTGAATATATTGTATACCAGTTTATTGTTCTTCACTTTTCGTTCTTTTTTGGAGGCTGGTTGTCATGGAACCCTAGGGTTGTCTCCAGTCACTCTCTGCTGTGATTCTGCTTGGTTGCACAGCCTCCAGGTGGGGCCTGGAGATCTCCCGCTTTTACAAACTGGTCTCCAGCTGGCAGAGATCAGCTCCCCTGGAGAAAATGCCAGCTTTGAAGGGTGAACTCTAGGGCACTGAACCATGCTGAGGCCACTCCCCTCCCCAGATCCCACCCTCTCCCAGCTCCACCCCAAAGTCCCCAGATATAGTGCTTGATTGGACTTGGCAACTGTATTTCCAACACAGACCTGGCAACCCTAAGGAACACATACTCTGTTGCTGAGTTGTTTGGTTGGCTCTTTGCTGCAAGGGTTTCTTCTGGGGGTGGTGCAGAAACAACAGGATATGCATTTATAACATAAATAACACCATGGTATTGTCTTTTGTGTTTTGCATGAAAGGTCTTTTCCTTGTAGTAGCTAGCTAGGAGAACTGAAGTTCCTTCAATATTTGGATGTGAATGAGTGTGGCTCACAGGCCATTGCACATTTACACAGGAATATCTCCCACAGAAATCAGTGGGCTTTCTTCTTCAAAAACACCTGCAGAGACCGATTGTTAATTCTTATGCCTGTATTTTGTCAAAGTCTGCCTTGCAGCAACATAATGGGGTGGGGGGAAGAGTGCTTGGCACTTTCATAAACACTGGATAATGCACTTTGTCTAATTCAAAGCACTTTGCAACTGGATTTGACTGAAATGGCAGAATCCACTTGCAAATGACTGTGAAAGTGCATGAAAGTGCATTATTCAGCACATATGAAAATTAAATATATGTATCTTTGTATTATTTAATACTTTGACAGCACAACCCAGAGGGGGGGGCAGAAAGTCTTTTGGGAGCAGACGAGCCGCTACGTGGGCACAGGAAGGGTGTGCGCCGACATACGACCGGCGCCGCCACAGTGGAGGGGAGTTACGTGGACGGGGGGCCGCCTGAGTGCTGTGGTGCCTGTGGGCTGCGCCTGAGCGCGGGCAGAAGTGAGGCAGAGCGCAGCGTTCAGGCGGAGGAGGGGGTGGAGTTGGGGGCATGGCCAGGCTTAGGCCACTTCCTGAGCAGTTTGGCCCATGACCCCCCCCCCCCGAGAGGCGCAACGTCACACTGGCAAAAATAGCGGCATGCCCCATAGCCACTTGTTGAAACCAAAAACAAAGGTCGCCTCCACCGCTGTGGAAGCTCACAAACCCCTTAGGGAGCACCGTGATTCCCTCACCAATCCCCTCGCGCCTCGGCCTGGTGAGCCCCCTCCTCGGCGGCCAATCACGACCCCCCCCTCCTTAGGGTGGCCAGACCGTCCCGGTCTCCCGGGACATTCCCGGATCTGGCCACCCAATCCCGGATCCCGGGCTGCCTATACCGGGACCATTAAAGGTCCCGGTTTAGGCAGCCCAGGAGCCGGTGGGCCGCGGGCGCGGGCGGGGAAGGCGGGGAGTGAGGGAGGGAGCGTCCCTGCGCCTGCGCAGGGCCCCTGCGCACGCGCAGGGACGCTCCCTCCCTCACTCCCCGCCTTCCCCGCCCGCAGCGCGGGGGCGGCAGCGGTGGGGGAGGCCTCTCCGCGGCCTCCGCTGGTCGCTGGGGGCCTTCCAGAGTGTCTGGAAGGCCCCCAGCGACCAGCGGAGGCCGCGGGGAGGCCGCGGAGCACCCGGCGCTGGTCCGGGAAGGCCTTCCAGAGCCTCTGGAAGGCCTTCCCGGGCCAGCGCCGGCCAGCGAAGGCCTCCCCCGCGGCCTCCGCTGGTCGCTGGGGGCCTTCCAGAGTGTCTGGAAGGCCCCCAGCGACCAGCGGAGGCCGCGGGGAGGCCGCGGAGCACCCGGCGCTGGTCCGGGAAGGCCTTCCAGAGCCTCTGGAAGGCCTTCCCGGGCCAGCGCCGGCCAGCGAAGGCCTCCCCGCGGCCTCCGCTGGTCGCTGGGGGCCTTCCAGACACTCTGGAAGGCCCCCAGCGACCAGCGGAGGCCGCGGGGAGGCCGCGGAGCACCCGGCGCTGGTCCGGGAAGGCCTTCCAGAGCCTCTGGAAGGCCTTCCCGGGCCAGCGCCGGCCAGCGAAGGCCTCCCCGCGGCCTCCGCTGGTCGCTGGGGGCCTTCCAGAGTGTCTGGAAGGCCCCCAGCGACCAGCGGAGGCCGCGGGGAGGCCGCGGAGCACCCGGCGCTGGTCCGGGAAGGCCTTCCAGAGCCTCTGGAAGGCCTTCCCGGGCCAGCGCCGGCCAGCGAAGGCCTCCCCGCGGCCTCCGCTGGTCGCTGGGGGCCTTCCAGAGTGTCTGGAAGGCCCCCAGCGACCAGCGGAGGCCGCGGGGAGGCCGCGGAGCACCCGGCGCTGGTCCGGGAAGGCCTTCCAGAGCCTCTGGAAGGCCTTCCCGGGCCAGCGCCGGCCAGCGAAGGCCTCCCGCGGCCTCCGCTGGTCGCTGGGGGCCTTCCAGAGTGTCTGGAAGGCCCCCAGCGACCAGCGGAGGCCGCGGGGAGGCCGCGGAGCACCCGGCGCTGGTCCGGGAAGGCCTTCCAGAGCCTCTGGAAGGCCTTCCCGGGCCAGCGCCGGCCAGCGAAGGCCTCCCCGCGGCCTCCGCTGGTCGCTGGGGGCCTTCCAGAGTGTCTGGAAGGCCCCCAGCGACCAGCGGAGGCCGCGGGGAGGCCGCGGAGCACCCGGCGCTGGTCCGGGAAGGCCTTCCAGAGCCTCTGGAAGGCCTTCCCGGGCCAGCGCCGGCCAGCGAAGGCCTCCCCGCGGCCTCCGCTGGGTCGCTGGGGGCCTTCCAGAGTGTCTGGAAGGCCCCCAGCGACCAGCGGAGGCCGCGGGGAGGCCGCGGAGCACCCGGCGCTGGTCCGGGAAGGCCTTCCAGAGCCTCTGGAAGGCCTTCCCGGGCCAGCGCCGGCCAGCGAAGGCCTCCCCGCGGCCTCCGCTGGTCGCTGGGGGCCTTCCAGAGTGTCTGGAAGGCCCCCAGCGACCAGCGGAGGCCGCGGGGAGGCCGCGGAGCACCCGGCGCTGGTCCGGGAAGGCCTTCCAGAGCCTCTGGAAGGCCTTCCCGGGCCAGCGCCGGCCAGCGAAGGCCTCCCCGCGGCCTCCGCTGGTCGCTGGGGGCCTTCCAGACACTCTGGAAGGCCCCCCAGCGACCAGCGGAGGCCGCGGGGAGGCCGCGGAGCACCCGGCGCTGGTCCGGGAAGGCCTTCCAGAGCCTCTGGAAGGCCTTCCCGGGCCAGCGCCGGCCAGCGAAGGCCTCCCCGCGGCCTCCGCTGGTCGCTGGGGGCCTTCCAGAGTGTCTGGAAGGCCCCCAGCGACCAGCGGAGGCCGCGGGGAGGCCGCGGAGCACCCGGCGCTGGTCCGGGAAGGCCTTCCAGAGCCTCTGGAAGGCCTTCCCGGGCCAGCGCCGGCCAGCGAAGGCCTCCCCGCGGCCTCCGCTGGTCGCTGGGGGCCTTCCAGAGTGTCTGGAAGGCCCCCCAGCGACCAGCGGAGGCCGCGGGAGGCCGCGGAGCACCCGGCGCTGGTCCGGGAAGGCCTTCCAGAGCCTCTGGAAGGCCTTCCCGGGCCAGCGCCGGCCAGCGAAGGCCTCCCCGCGGCCTCCGCTGGTCGCTGGGGGCCTTCCAGAGTGTCTGGAAGGCCCCCAGCGACCAGCGGAGGCCGCGGGGAGGCCGCGGAGCACCCGGCGCTGGTCCGGGAAGGCCTTCCAGAGCCTCTGGAAGGCCTTCCCGGGCCAGCGCCGGCCAGCGAAGGCCTCCCCCGCGGGCCTCCGCTGGTCGCTGGGGGCCTTCCAGAGTGTCTGGAAGGCCCCCAGCGACCAGCGGAGGCCGCGGGGAGGCCGCGGAGCACCCGGCGCTGGTCCGGGAAGGCCTTCCAGAGCCTCTGGAAGGCCTTCCCGGGCCAGCGCCGGCCAGCGAAGGCCTCCCCGCGGCCTCCGCTGGTCGCTGGGGGCCTTCCAGAGTGTCTGGAAGGCCCCCAGCGACCAGCGGAGGCCGCGGGGAGGCCGCGGAGCACCCGGCGCTGGTCCGGGAAGGCCTTCCAGAGCCTCTGGAAGGCCTTCCCGGGCCAGCGCCGGCCAGCGAAGGCCTCCCCGCGGCCTCCGCTGGTCGCTGGGGGCCTTCCAGAGTGTCTGGAAGGCCCCCAGCGACCAGCGGAGGCCGCGGGGGAGGCCGCGGAGCACCCGGCGCTGGTCCGGGAAGGCCTTCCAGAGCCTCTGGAAGGCCTTCCCGGACCAGCGCCGGCCAGCGAAGGCCTCCCCGCGGCCTCCGCTGGTCGCTGGGGGCCTTCCAGAGTGTCTGGAAGGCCCCCAGCGACCAGCGGAGGCCGCGGGGAGGCCGCGGAGCACCCGGCGCTGGTCCGGGAAGGCCTTCCAGAGCCTCTGGAAGGCCTTCCCGGGCCAGCGCCGGCCAAGGAAGGCCTCTCCGACGCCTCCCTGGCCTCGCCGCCGCCCCCCGCCGCTGGACTCGCCGCCGCCGCCCGACCCGCCGCCGCCGCCGCCCGACTCGCCGCCGACCGCCACCGCAGGTAAGGGGGCCGAAAGCGGGGGGGGGGCGGCCTTCTTTTCTTCCCTCCCTCTTCCCTTCTTTCCTTTCTTCCTCCCTTCCTTCCCTCCCTTCCTTCCCTCCCTCCCTTCCCTTCCTTCCTTCCCTCCCTCCCTCCCCCCTTCCTTCCTTTCTTTCTTCCTTCCCTCCCTCCCTCCCTCCTTCCTTCCTTCCTTCCTTCCTTCCTTCCTTCCTTCCTTCCTTCCTCCCTTCCCTTCCCTTCCCTCCTCCCTTCCCTCCTCCCTTCCCTTCCCTTCCCTCCTCCCTTCCCTCCTCCCTTCCTTCCCTCCCTCCTCCCCTCCCTCCTCCCTCCCTTCCTTTCTTTCTTCCTTCCTTCCCTTCCTTTCCTTTCCTTCCTTCCTTCCTTCCTTCCTTCCTTCCTTCCTTCCTTCCTTCCTTCCTTCCTTCCTTCCTTCCTTCCTTCCTTCCTTCCTCCCTTCCCTTCCCTTCCCTTCCCTTCCCTTCCCTTCCCTTCCCTTCCCTTCCCTTCCCTTCCCTTCCCTCCTCCCTTCCCTCCTCCCTTCCTTCCCCTCCTTATGTTCTTATGTGGCGCAGAGTGTTGGACTGGAGGGGCCACTGGCCTGATGCAACAGGGCTTCTCTTATGTGACACAGAGTGTTGGACTGGATGGGCCACTGGCCTGATCCAACAGGGCTTCTGTTATGTTCTTATGTGACGCAGAGTGTTGGACTGGATGGGCCACTGGCCTGATCCAACAGGGCTTCTGTTATGTTCTTATGTGACGCAGAGTGTTGGACTGGAGGGGCCACTGGCCTGATGCAACAGGGCTTCTCTTATGTGACACAGAGTGTTGGACTGGATGGGCCACTGGCCTGATCCAACAGGGCTTCTCTTATGTTCTTATGTGACGCAGAGTGTTGGACTGGATGGGCCACTGGCCTGATCCAACAGGGCTTCTGTTATGTTCTTATGTGACAATACTGACTTTGGTGGACCCAAGCACTGATTCAGTGTAAGGGAGCTTTGTGTTTGTGACTGGAGTGGACAATACTGACTTTGGTGGACCCAAGCACTGATTCAGTGTAAGGGAGCTTTGTGTTTGTGTCTTCTGGTGCAATTTTGTTCTCAGATCCTGTATTTACTTCATCAGTATATGGGATAAGGCACTTTCTCAACTGTGCTGCATAATGCAGCCTATTTATTTTGTCCTGTTGGCTCTGTTGGCTCTATCTGCGCCACCTTCATCACTTTCGGGGTGTGGATCCCCCAGTGGGGTGGGCTCCCGACTCCCTCTGCCGGCTGTTTCTGATAGCCCTGCGCCCCCTCTTTCATTTGATATGTGTCCCGTGCGGGTGCCACCCTCCTGCCGGGAGATGCCGCAAAATGAGCCCCCTTGAGGCTTATGGCGGCAGGGCTCGGGGGAAGCAAGCTAGACTGCTGTTCTTTTGAGGGGTTATAGAGTGTTTCGAGCCCCTCCCTGTGGCATCGGTCCCATCGTTGTGGGACCCAGGGGGCCGGCGCAGCGGCCCGCTGAAGCAGCCTGTCAGTCACTTCCGCATCTCGACCTGTGTTATTAGTGACAGGCTGCTTCGGCAGGCTGCTGCGCCGGCCCCCTGGGTCCCACGACGATGGGACCAATGCCACAGGGAGGGGCTCGAAACACTCTATAACCCCTCAAAAGAACAGCAGTCTAGCTTGCTTCCCCCGAGCCCTGCCGCCATAAGCCTCAAGGGGGCTCATTTTGCGGCATCTCCCGGCAGGAGGGTGGCACCCGCACGGGACACATATCAAATGAAAGAGGGGGCGCAGGGCTATCAGAAACAGCCGGCGGAGGGAGTCGGGAGCCCACCCCACTGGGGGATCCACACCCCGAAAGTGATGAAGGTGGCGCAGATAGAGCCAACAGAGCCAACAGGACAAAATAAATAGGCTGCATTATGCAGCACAGTTGAGAAAGTGCCTTATCCCATATACTGATGAAGTATATACAGGATTTGAGAACAAAATTGTTTCCGGCGGTGATATTTGGGGGATTTTTGGGGACGTCACAGGAAGTGCTGTGAAGTCACTTCCTGTTTCCGGCAGTGGCATTTGGGGGAAATGATGCCATTTGGGGGAAATGATGTCACAGGAAGTGATGTCACTTCCTGCTTCCGGCAGGTGGCGCGGGGGAAATGATGTCACAGGAAGTGATGTCACTTCCCGTTTCCGGCAGGTGGCGCGGGGGAAATGATGTCACAGGAAGTGATGTCACTTCCTGTTTCCGGCGGTGGTATGACGTCGCCAGAAGTGACGTCGCCGGAAGTGACGTCACTTCCTGTTTCCGGCGGCGCGCGCGCTTTGCGCGCGCGCACTCCTGCCTTCCCCCCCCCAAGGTGTCCCTGGCTGGCCTTCAGACATTATGGCCACCCTACCCCTCCTAGAAATACTTCCGCTCTGCCTTGCACAACTCAGCTGTTAGGAACAGGTTTGCATGGCGAGAAGTTCTGCCGGCGAGCTCCCGGCCATACAGACTTAGAGTGAGGGACAGGCAGGCACGTTGGTGATAGGTTTTGCACCGTGCGGTTGCTTTGACAGTATCTTTGACTTGCGAGGGGAAGAGAGGTCTCTCCCCTGGGACTAACTGCTCTTGTTTCCAGGTCTCCACAGGTTCCGGGCTTCCGGAGGCTCTGCATGCGATGACTGTCGCCCTTGGATGGGTAAGTTCCACTCCCCCCCCCCGGCCTCCCCCTCCCCTCGCTCTTGACCACTTGGTGTGCGAGCGTCTCTGGCACTTGAACCAGGTAGTGGGCTCCGGCAGGGGGCATTTGCTGACCCCGCTCCCCTGTGCTGCCGCCTGCTCCCTTCCCTTGGTCTGCCCTCTGTCGCATTCCCAACTCCTGGAAGGGCAGGGAGTGTGTGTGTGTGGCAGCTGCCTTGATGTGGTGGGTCAGAGACTGTCCCTTTGAGTGCGCCGCCTGAAACGCAGTCTGCTCTTCCAGCCACCGCCCCTGCAGGTGCTCTTGATCTCTGTCTCCGTTTGCTGGTGGGACTGCAACACAGAGGCTTCCGCATGTGTCGCTCCACCGCCCTCCCCACTCCCTCAGCTGTTTCTGCCTGCCGCTTTGAATGGAGCCCCGCCCACGGTGGCATAATTTCCACTCCTTCTTCCTGTAGCAAATGACTGATGTACTCATGGCTGTTGGTGTTCCTTGCTTTATTTTAGGGTAACCGGATTTTAAGAAGCAAAAAAGAGGACATATTTCCTGACTGACTACTTCAAACAAGTGATTACTATGACAAATCTCATTTGAAATACAACAACTATTTGAGTTGTAGGGTTGCCAGTTCCCAGGTGAGGCCAGGAGACCCCCCCAGTTTGAAGACGCTCCCCCCATTTCAGGGTCATCAGAAAGCAGAGGGGGATGTCTGCTAGATACTCCATTATTCCCTATGGAGACCAATTCTCATGGGTATAATAGAGAACTGATTCACAGGTATCTGGGGCTCTGGGGGACTATTTTTTGAGATAGAGCTGGGAGGGGGGGTGTTAATGTCCACTGGGCATTCCATTATAGACTGGTCCCCATCAGGTATCATGAAGAACCAATCTGTGGGTATCTAAGGCTTGGGGGGCTTTGTTTTGAGGTAGAGGCACCAGATTTTCAACATAGCATCCATTGCCTCTCCCCAAAATACCCTCCAAGTTTCAAAAGGATTGGACCAGGAGGTCCAATTCTATGAGCCCCAAAAGAAGGCACCCCTATCCTTCATTATTTCCAATGGAGGGAAGGCATTTAAATGTGATGCTCAGAACTCCCTCTGGAGTTTAATTATGCTTGTTACAACCTTACTCCTGGCTCCACCCTCAATGTCTCCTGGCTGCACCCCCAAAGTCCCCAGATATTTCTTGAATTGGACTTGGCAACCCTATCTAACGTGGCCAGGTCTGTGTTGAAAAATACCTGGAGACGTTGGGGGTGGATCTGGGAGATGGCAGGGTTTGGGAAGTGGAGGGGGCTCAGGATGGTACAATGCCATTTTTTTAAGGGGAGCTGATCTCTGCCAACTGGAGATCAGTTGTAAAAGCAGGAGATCTCCAGGTCGCACCTGGAGACTGGTAACCCTACAAAGTATTAAGCTGTGTTAATTACTTTGTTGTTCAGTCGCACAGTTGAGTCCGACTCTTTGTGACCCCACGGACAAAGTCACGCAGGTCCCTTTTGTCTTCCATCATCCACCGAAGTCTGCTCAAATTTGTGTTTGTTACATCAGTAATGCTGCCCAGCCATTTCGTCTTTTGCCGTCTCCTTCTTCTTTTGCCTTCTGTCTTTCCCAGCATCAGGATCTTCTCCAGGGAGTGCTCCCTTCTCATTTGGTAGCCAAAGTATTTCAGCTTCAGCATCTGACTTTCCAGGGAACAGTCTGGGTTGATTTCCCTTAGGACTGACTGATTTGATCTTCTTGCAGTCCAAGTCAAGATTACTACTCTCTCAAAATAATTACTATTAACTATGAATATTCCTACCCTTCTAAATGGACATTTTTGTTCATTTTTTTAAAAAAGAGCCCAAAAGAGGACAGTCACACACACATAAAGAGGAATCTGGTAACCCTATTTATGTTTGCTTCATGGTTTACTAGTTTTCTTTTACTTTTAAATATATTTTTATGTTTCCTTTGCTGCTCTGTGATCACCATTTTGCAAAGAGGTTGTTGGACACAAATCCTTGCTACAAACTGACAGATCACGCACACCAAGATGTTATATATTTTTTTTGTTATAATAAGAATTTTGTTATAATTAATTTTTGATTTCATATTGGTTTTCTTTTAATGTTTAAATGAATTTTTATGAGTCATAGTGTGATAATACGTTTTATATGTCATCTAAATTGATAATATAGAAATAAAAAGCAATCACACATACATGCATTTTATATTCTAAACTTTATTCTGAAATAATTCTAACACACATTTCTTTATATAGCTGCCCTGAGCTCGTCAAGGGAGGGTGGGATATAAATTTGATAAAATAAAATAAATATAAATTTTAGCCTTCCTCTTTTAAACATATACATTTTATAATTATATGATCTTAAAATTATCATAAGGATGTCTATAAAATGTATATTTCAGAATGTTTTAGAATAAAATGCATGTATGTGTATTTGTTTTTCATTTCTATATTACTATTACTTTGGATGGCAAACATATATATTAATCACAATTATATTTATTATAATAATTATATTTATTATATTTCTGTATTTTTGAACTTGATTTCTAATGGTTTCACATGCTGCATTTTATTTCCCTCGTTTAAAAATTAATTCTTAATATACATTTTTTTAAAGGAGGGAAATAGATATAATGTAACATATTTATAAAAATCTCCATGAAGTGTCTGCCGGCACTAGGCCAACGCCTGCCTTCTCGTATACGTCACCATGGCAACATTTCCCCTCACTCCCTCACCCCATGACCTCTACACCCTGCGTCCCACCTCCCCATTTAGGCCCCGCCCCCTCCCCTCCCGCCCAATCACCTTCCTTCACTTCCTTCACTCCTCCCGTCGGCTGCTTCTGTCCCTGAGTAGTTAAAGGATCCAATAAGGAGACCAAAGACGTGCCTCTTGAGCCAATCGCAACCCGATATCTCCGAGGAGGCGGAGTTAGAAAGGCGGTAGCGTTTGGGGGGGTGGGAGGAGAAACAACGACAACATTTTAAAAATACCCAAACACGACTGGGGTGCTATTTAGCCCGTCGGATTGTGCGCATGCGCCCCGGGGAGAGGGGGGCGGAGCTAGCGAAGCGTCAGTGAGGGAGGGCAAAAGGGGGGGAGAGGTAAACAAAATGGCGGCGGCGTGTTAGCTGCGGCGGCAGGAAGGCGAGGAGAAGAGAGGAGAGGAGAGGGCGAGGCGGCTGGACGTAGTAGCAGCAGGGGGAGGCGAGGAGCCCATCTCGGGGGAGCCCCAGGGTCGCCCTCTGCACCCGCCAGGCCCCAAGGAAGGAGCCGCAGAGTACCCTCGCCTCAGCCCGGGGCTTGGGCCTCCCCCAAAGGAGGGTGGGGGTGGGGGGAGCAGGCGGCACCTTTGCTTCTGAGCCTGGAGGGGGGCACAGCTTCCATTAATTCCCGTGGAGGGGCTGAGGTGGGCAAGCCTATTGGGGGCCTTAGCAGGCATTTAGAATGGGCTGCTTCTGTGTGGGGAGGGGTTGAGTGCTTCAGGTGGGGCTTTGGCGGCAGAATCGAGCCAAGGTACTATTGAGGGCTTTTGTTCACTGAGCCCCCCTTTGGAGGGAGCGTCAGGGGCTCTTTGAGGAGGAAAGGTCATTCCTGCCCCCCGCCCCCCCCCCGCCTGCTATGGACTTCTGCTGCCTCCCTTCCACTAGATCAGAAGAGCTGTCCTCCTCCCTTCTGCGGTGAAGGCTCAACCACCCGCCCTGTTTCACCTGCCCCTCTAGTTGTTAAAGAGTTCATTCTCTTTGATGGGGAAGAGGCTGGGACCTTTCCCCCTTATTTTTGCCTAAAAGGATCTTTAGGCGCACTTGGTAAACAGGCACCTTTCAGCATCACTGAGATTCACCTCACCGTCCCAAATAATAGCAGAAAGGACAGACTGCCCCTGCCCATGATGCTGTTTAGTGGTAAGGGCATCCTTTGTGGAGTTGAAGTGTGGAAGGGCCCTACTAGATGGTGAGGTCTCCTCCTCGTAATTTTGGGGAGAGGGAGCTCAGTAGAGTCCCTTATTTTTGTGGATGCTGAGGGAAAGAACTGGTGATTCAGGAAGGGAGGGGCATGAGATGGAAAGGGGGAGTCAGTTCTTCTGTCTTGATTTTTCCTTCTTGTTGGGCATCATTCCCTGAGTACCAGATTGAAGAACAGTGCTGTTGCCTGTATAAGAAACAGCCCAGTTTTTAAAATTCTTTCCTGCTCTTTTGCTAAGAATAATATTGCATTGACTTTGTGTATTTTGGAACACAGTGTTGTCTTCCGCTGTTGAAATAGTAAGGGATTATATGGTGTGTTTAGAAACAGGCTTACTTTTGTTAGTTGGGTTTATTGGGTGATACCTTTTCTAGAGATACCTGGCATTGGTGAAAGACAAGATTTTTTCCAAATTAGTAGTCTGAGACTCTTTCAAGGTAATTAGGTACTTTTGAGGTTGGTGTAAGTCATTTAAGTGTGCCTTGAAAGAAGCTTGTTTGAGCCTGTTCTGATTTTTGTTGTTTAGTTGTGGGAGGCTCAAGTAGGGTTTGCATTGCCTGCCTGCCTTGATACCTGAAGCAGTGGGGTGACACATCATGTGTCAAGTAGACCCCAGGTGGTTGAAGGATGCCCCTGGAAGTGCTCACTAGACACGGCAGGCCTCGAACCTTTGTGAAAGGTGAAAGAGAAGCAGCTAAAATCAGTATTGAAAATTCCTTCAAAGAGACTTGGTTCCAGCTTCCCAACGGCTGAGAGGACTCGTGACGGAAGTCATACCTGGGTGGTTAGAGTGGCAGAGAGGGGCCTGGATCCTGCAGTTCACAGTTTGGAATTGGGATCCACTGTGACCTGCTAGTAATGGAAAATCCTTAAAGAGATCCTGGATGCTGTTTTGATTTCAAACCTTGGAAGTCTTTTGAAGATGACTTAAGAGCTTGAAGAAGCCAAAAAGCCTGGACTTGCTAAGGAGAACCAAAGCTGCTCTGAAAGACTTGGAGTAGCGGGAGAAGACCAGGAAGTTGGAAGCCGCTTGGGTGATTCTCCCGTCTCCTTTAAAAGAGGCACTGCAGGGTTGAGGGAAGGGGCTTGGGTTAATGGAAACATCTGATCGGCTTTTATTTTATGTTTTAAATTAAACGTTTGTACAATCTTCCGGAAAACGCCCACTTGCCTCTGCTGATCCTCGTTCTCCTCCCCTCCCCAAATAATTTGGATTAAAGGGAACATTTTGAAAAACAAAATCAGAAACTGGATTTACAAGCCTTTGGCACGCACTTGTTGGAGGTGGTGATCGCGTACAGGGAAACGAGGGGCTTGCCTAGTTGAGTCCAGGATGGATCTGGAGGAGCCCCAGCAGTTGGGCATGTTCGTCGAGAGCGAACTGATGTCGGTGGGGATGGACACTTTCATCCACCGCATTGACTCGACGGAAGTGATCTATCAGCCCCGCCGGAAACGGGCCAAGCTGATAGGAAAATACCTGATGGGGGACTTGCTTGGTGAAGGGTCCTATGGCAAGGTCAAGGAGATGCTGGACTCTGAAACCCTTTGTAGGAGAGCGGTGAAAATCCTGAAGAAGAAGAAGCTGCGTCGGATCCCTAATGGGGAAGCAAATGTTAAAAAGTAAGTATGGGGGTAGGCAGAGTCTGCACAGGAAAAACAGGGCTTGATTAGGGCCTCTTAAAAGTCTAACTGTGCCCACATTTGAGACAGCTTCTTTGCAAGTATTACACCATAAAGTTCTGCTTGCTGAAGAGCTAGTCTTGGCTGTGGCCCTCTGTGGTGCGCTCTCAGCGCAAATTCAGTTCAAATTTGCTGTCAGTTGTGTTTAGCTGTGAATGTCCTGGGTGACCTTGGGCAATAGGGTATTTCAGTCTCCCTTCTTCAGTCTGTATAGTGGAGGAGTAATGGTGGATGGCCTCCCTGGACCCTTTTCACAACAGAATGCAGAAAAAACTAGATTTGCCAAGGGGAGGGAGAACCCATAATGCTTTCTTCTTGCTTAGAAAATATACCCATTCAGGTCACAAGGACTGCGAGATGTTGCAGGTGCCTAGTTATCTGTGTGCCAAAAATATTTAATGCTGCCTTGTGGGAATATTCTTCTGACGTCGTGCTTGGCCAGCTCTCTTTCAGTTCTGGTCAGATCTCGGCAGCTAAGCAGGTTTGGTCCTGGTTAGTACTTGGATGGGGGGCCACCAAGGAAGTTTGGAGTAGCTGCTCAGAGGAAGGCAATGACCTGTGAAGTCTCTTGCCTTGTAAACCCTGCAGGGTCGCTGCAACTTGACGTCACTTTCCTCCATCAGTTACCTTCTGTGGCATCTGTTGGGCAGGAGCAAGAGTGCAAGGGAAACCTTGTTCCACTTTAATAGAAAGGGACTGATTGCCGTTCTGTGGGCTTCAGTTTCTTTCCCAGGTCCATTTTCTGAAGCTGTCATCCTCATGGCCATTCTCGTGGCTTTTGGGCTGAGAACAGCACAAATTGAGACCTCTTCTAACATCTGTTGGGAAGATCCAGAGATGACCAAAAGAGATAGAAGTCAGAAGTGTTCATTTGACTGGCACAGTCAAGCAATTGGTTCCACGGGGCTCCTTTTAAGTGTGACTTACAGCCAGAGCTGTCCTGACTTGATTGTATGATGAAGTGACTAGATGTGTTGTAAAGACATTCCTAGGCAGAAGTCAGGAGCCTTCTGAGTAGTTCCCATCCATCCCCAATCAAAACATTGGGTTCTTTTGGAGATCCTGGGGCTAAAACTAGGAACCTCCTGGCCTAAGGTGAAGACTTCAGTAAGTAAGTTATGGAGGCCTGTATCTTACATTGCATTCCCAGGCCTCCAGGGAATGCAGTTGTGCAGCGTTGGCCTTGGTGGTTGGCAGGCAGCGTGAAGCCTCTAGATGGGCCAAACCTGTTATAAATTCTAGAGGCACGTCCTTCCGCCCTTGCCTGGCCATCAAAGCAGTTCTTCCCTCCTGCTGCCTTTCAGCTTTTCCAGCTTAAGAACTTCCTTCTCACATAGCTCAGAACCCCAGTGTATGATGTAAGTCTGAACTGAACTACCTGCGGCCCATAACCAGGTCTTTCCTGTCCAGAATTCATCTGTTAGTCCTTTTTTAAGTGTGGGAAGCGCATTTACCATACCTGTGCTATTCTCTTTCCAGCCTAAGGAAGCATTGCAGCATGAGTGCAGCTACCTGCACCAAGAGAAGCAGCCCTGCAGTTTCCACAGCTATTTGTCCTTGGGCTTGGAAGAATACAGGGTGGAGAGGCAAAAAGTGTAGCTGGAGATGGGGAGTCTCATGGGATTTATATTGGTGCTAAGAGTGATGAGGGAGCCAGACTGGGAGCTGTGAGACAAGAAGCACTAGAGCAGGCTGGCTTTGCACAAGATGTTTTGTCAGCTGTCATTTTGTTGCTGGGGTCATTGGATTGTACTAGAACCGCCTTTTTTGTGGATCTTGAAAACGCTTTCATTGCCCTGGTGATCCTGGTTTTTTTCAGCGCTGGGCAATGCAAGAATCCAATCTTTACCAATTCTTAAAGAGATTTTTAACAGCTTTTGAACTGGAAAAGGCTCACTGTCAATAGAGTTTGAGAACCACTGATCTGGTCACTTAAAAAAATTGTTTTGAGCCAGATAGCCGCTTATGAACACATTATCTGGAGAAATGAGCAGTGTTTTGTGAAAGTTCATATTGTTACACAAATTTTGTTAGTCCTTAAGGTGCTCCTGGGCTCTTACTCTTTTCTGCTGCTACAGACAAACACGACTACCCATCTTGATCTATGAACAGAGAGCTTTGTCCATATATTAAGTGAAATTCAGTGTGGTGTTCAGACTTAGGGAAACAATTGGGTGTCTTCAGTTGGCAGGTTGGCTCAGGCTGAGTGGGTTGAAGCTGAATCCAACGAAGACGGAGGTCCTTTGCTTGGGTCATGGCGCTCTGGGAGGAGAAATTCCACTTCTGGTTTTTGACGGTGTGTCACTGAAAGCGGCACACCGGGTCAAGAGCTTGGGGGTCCTACTGGCGCCTTCATTGTCAATGGAGGCCCAGATAGCGGCCACTGCCAAGTCCGTGTTTTTTCATCTTAGACGGGCGAGGCAGTTGGCCCCCTTCCTTGAGCGCCAGGACCTAGCAACAGTGATCCATGCAACGGTCACCTCAAGACTGGATTACTGTAATGCCCTCTACATGGGGCTGCCTTTGTGCCAAACCTGGAAGCTGCAGCTGGTGCAGAGCGCAGCGGCTACGCTATTGTTAGGGCTCCCGAAGTGGGAGCACATACAGCTGGGGCTGCGCGGGCTGCTATGGCTGCTGGTTGCATACCGGGTTTGGTACAAAGTGCTGGTTATTACCTTTAAAGCCCTATATGGTCGAGGGCCTTGCCTACCTGAGGGACCGTCTCTCCCCGTACGAACCCCAGAGAGCACTGAGGTCAGTGGGAAAGAACCAGCTGAACATCCCTGGGCTGAGGGAGGCCAAATTGAAGAACACAAGGGACAGGCCTTCTCTATCGCAGCTCCGCACCTGTGGAATCAACTTCCGGACGAAGGCAGGCCCTGCGGAGTCTTGAGCAGTTCCGCAGGGCCTGTAAGACTACTCTTTTTAAGATGGCCTTCGCTGAATGCTGAGTTAATGATAGATTTGCTGTTGTTGTATTCCGCCATGAATTTATTAAAAACCTGAAATTTAGCACCATAAATGATTTTATTGTATTATATTGAATTAATATGTTGTGAGCCGCCCTGAGCCTGCTTTGGTGGGGAGGGTGGGATATAAATAAAAAGTATTATTATTATTATTCAGTTGCTTAGAAACAAGGCAGTAAATTGACAGGCCTTTAATCTGCCTTTTTGGTCTGTGTCAGCACACATCTGCAGTTCTTGTTCTATCTGGACTGTAATGCTCCAGATGCATCCCATATTTGAGGCACCCCAATAGCAGGACTAAGGTACAGACAGCCCTGAGTTACGTGGTCCTCCCTCCTGCCTTTGGCTGCATAGCCTGGGGTCCTTTTGAACTCTGGCTTTCTGGAGGCCATATCCCAGGTACATTTTGTGTAGTGTGATGTTGGCAAGACCCTGTCTGTGCTTGACTTCTGTCTAGTACTGAACTCCTGGTCAGATTGGGTTGCTATTGCTGCCATTATGCATCTAGTCTGTTCTCCCTTCCTTTTTCTGCTATATTTTTTACAGCAGTTAATGCTTTTAAAGTGTGGCTGGTAAATTTGGGTGGTTTGCTCCCACGAGCCACTTTAGACAGCAAGCGAAGCAGGCTGCAAATAACTTAAATAGATCTCCTGACTCTCAAATGTCTGCGTGCGGCATGCTTCCCTAAATTGGAAAAATGGAGGCTGTTTTGTGTGTCCTGAAGCTGCTGAGCCTGGTGTTTGCCACCTCATGACAGTTCAGCGCTTTGCTGCCAAAGTGCAGTGGATCTTACAGAAGCAAAACTAGTATCCCGGTAACTTTGCAAGTTGGGGTGGTTTAGCATATTTTGGGGGGGGGGGGTGGAGAAGGGGCTTCCTTTGTTGCTGAAGTGAATCTTTTTGGGTGGCCTTATCACTCTCTGGTTCAGGAGGAGGCAGTTGGTGGCTCCTGCAATAGCGGTTTGCGCTAGGGACCCTGACCTCTTCTCTTCACCCCGCCCCCCTTTTGTTTGCTGTGTTGTGCTATAAATCAAGGAATCTTGACTTGCTTCTCTTAAGGAAAATAGAAATAAAATTCTTGCTTTCTTGTTCTTTCAGTAGTTTACAGATCCGCGGTTCTCAGATCTGTGGCTTAGCAAGCCCCAGTATGCTGATATAAGAAATGTGGAAAGATCTAGACTCCCCACCGCCACAACTGACTCTCAAGTTCACTCTGAAAGTAAACTGCTGGTTAATGTGTAGTGAAGTTTAGTGTGTGAGATTCTCCCCCCTCCCCTGAGCTCCGTGCATGCCCCTCTGTCCTGTTCTCCCCCACTCTAGCGTAACTTGGCTGCATTGAGGTCTCCTTCCTGGGGCCAAAAGGTTATGCTACCCCCTCTGCATTAGAATGCAACTTGAAACCATTACTCAGAAAAATGAGGGCAGCAGAATGAGATCTTGCAGCGTGAGTGTCTGGACTCTCAAAGAGATAAATATTGCTGATCATTATTACAGGTGATCTTTGGTGTGTTATTGGCTTCATAGCAGAAGACCTAATTTGGTCACCAAGTTTTGTTATGTGGCTGCCCTGGCGAGTGGCGAATGACAGCAGCAGCTTGGCCTGCTCATCCTACCTATTTGCACTTCCACAGCTATGCTGTGGCTGGCTGTGAGTTTCCCGCCTGCATCAGTTTTCAGTCCGGGCATGAGGCTATGCTAGTAAAGACAAGCTCACTTTCCCTTTAATGAACCAGTATCCATATCAAGCAGTGATTTCTTCCCTCCCCCCAAAAAAATCTGCTGGAGGAGTTCTCACTGTCTATTCCTGGTAGCCTGTGAGGTTTTGCCTCTTGGAGCAATCACAATTGCCACATGGTGGTTTGTGCCTCTTTTTGCTTCCAGCCAGTGAGCAATGCTTGTGTGGTTCCCTCTATTCGCTTTGTTTTTGCAAGCCTCGTACCATGTTTCTTTCCACCTCTTCTGTCCAGGGAGCTCATTCTAAGTGAAAGGAAGAGGCTGCATGTTGCGTTTTTTTCCACACCAGATTTTCAGATTTTTGCCTCGTGTAGGGCTGAGCACATGTTTCCAAATCCTCGGTGCTATCATCAAATTCCTAAACATCAAGTTGCTATTTAGTGGATTACTTTTGCATTGTGTACATTTTCTTTTTTGCCCTGACAGGGATAGACCAGGCTGGCCTTACGTTATCATATCTCAGAAGCTAAGCAGGTTTGGCCATGGTTGGTACGTGGATGGGAGATCACTGAGGAAGTCCAGGGTTGCAATGCAGAGGCAGGCAATGGCAAACCATCTCTTAGTTTCTCTTGCCTTGAAAACCCTGCACGGTCGCTGTAAGTCAGTTGTGACTTGACAGCAAAAAATGGAAAAAGTGCCTAAAATGGAAGATGTGAATGGTCAGGTGGAAGCATGCATTGTGATAACCAGTTTTTCCTCTAAGCTGAGTAAGCGTGTGCTAGCTCACAGATTTTGAGCCTCCAGCTCACACATTTTTGTCTTAGCTCTGGAAGGATGACCCCAGAGCACAATAATTTATGCAGTAGCTCACAACTTTAATACAAGTAGCTCACAAGACTCTGCAGCTTAGAGGGAACATTGGTCTTAACATAAGAAAAGCACTGTTGGATCAGACCAGTGGTCCATTTAGCTCAGCACTGTCAGAGTGGCAACCCATTGCCTTGGAAGGATCAGCAAATGAGGTACAGAAGCCAAAGGTGCCCTCTGAAGTTGCCTTCTAGCTGGGGGTTTCAGGCCACTGCCTGGCACCCCTGGGAGCTTTGGGGACCAGACAGGGGGCAGATGTGACACCGTGCAATGTGTTGACAGAACATTCAGGCATCAGCTGACAGTTTGGAGACCCTGTGGATTACCATAGGAGTTTTCAGAGTGTTGGCTGAGGTGCTTGTGCCACATCTGGGTTTTCGTTGGGATGTGATATTGATGTGTTGTCATTTCCACTCTTCACTGTTTCTCCTGCCAACCCAGAAGCCAAGGCAGGAAGGAGGGCCCAGCTGGCGGGAGAATGCCTACCAAAAGCACACCAATAGCATGCCTGCTTCTAGTGTTGTTATTAAGAAGATAATTGCCTTAGGTTATGGAGATTCCCTTTAGTCACAGTGGCTGGTAGCCACTGATGGACCTCTCCTCCATGAGTCTGAATAAATTAGGTTAATCATCTGTGCTTTGGATTTACGGCATCTACATGCTTCCTAAAGTCCATTGTCTGACAAACTTACAACTTTTCTTAAGTGCTTAGTTTAATAAAGCTCCCCCACTTTTAATTTCCCCAGTGGGAAAGTTCTCTGTGGGGAAATACAGCAGTAGAAATTCTTTCCTCTTCCCATGGCTGCACCTGCTGATGGTAGAGAAGTTTCTGATACAGTCCTATGGAGTGCTGTTCATGTCAAAGCCCACTTATTTCAGTGGGTTTATACTAGAGTAACTGCATAGGATTGTACTGTGAAGGTTGTTTTTCTTTAACTTTAAGCCAAAGTAACTGCTAATGTGCAAGGTGGCTTTTATTTTCTCCTTTAGAGGAAGCCAGTGGGAACCGTGGCCTCAGGTAGTACAGTTTTAATAGAACAAAATGTTAATAGGGTTTCACTTGATTAAATATTACTGGCTAGTCCCCAGGCGACTGAAACTGTACTTACTGCTTTGACATCACATGGCACTTCCCCAGCTTGCATTAGGAGGGGAAAGAAAGAAAGAAAGGAAAACACTTGTTTAGATGCCTGAACTTTCTGTACGAGGCACACAGCAGATTGTCCCGGAAGCGGCGTCTTTCATGCTTGCTTCTGTATAAGAGCTGAGTAGAATCTGTGGCAGCCTTGGGATTGCTTTCAGGCACTGAATTAAATGGTCGCATGTGCAAAGAGAGGGAGAGGTGACCTCAGTCCCCGTGGGAGGCATTCTGCTTTTTCAGATGAGGGATGAGATCACAGGCTCTTCAGGGCCTTCCAGATATTCATCAGAGAGCCAGGATACTTGTCAGGGTTAGTGCATCAGGCTAGGACTAGGGTTCAAATCCTCTCTTTACCATGAAGTTCACGGGGTGTCATTTGGCCACATTACAGGGCTGTTGTGAAGATAAACTAGGAAGAGGAGAGCCATGGACACTGCCCTGAGCACCTCGGAGGAAGGGCAGGATTAAACTGTAGTGGCTAGTCTCAGTGAAGAGATAGGGGACTGGACTTTGCTGAGAGCTCAGAAGCAACTGTTTTCTCCAGAGGCAACTGGTGTTATGCAGACTGGGATGTGTGGCCTGCCTGTATCCCAGGTCTCAGGTGCCAAAGCACCACAGCCCCTTCCCACAGAGCAGACAGAACAAAATTTCCCCTCTTTTATTTTTCCTACCTTCTGCTCCAGTATAGGCGTTGAGTGAGTCTGCAAAGGAACTGGGGTAGAGGAGCACCCAAAATGCCACATCTTTCACTTTTGCTGTCAAAACCCAATGTGTAACAGGGTGCAGGGCAGAAGCTTTGACCCCAGTGGACTAACGCCTTTCAGGGTTTCATAAGTTTAAAACAGCAGCTTTAAATTATTCCTAGAAGAGAGCAGGGGGTATCACAGCATTTAGCTTCGGTATTTGAACTGACCTCAGCTAAGGCTAAAGGAGACTTGTATTTTTTACCCATGTCTGTTCCTTACCCTGCTACATGTTCTTTTGTAATAGAATAGAGAAAGAAGTACTTTTCTCCCTTTCTCACAGTACAAGAACTTGTGGATACTCAGTGAAATTGCTGAGCAGTTGGGTTAAAAGGAAGTACATCTTCACCCAAAGGGTGATTAACACATGGAATTCACTGCCACAGGAGGCCACAAGCACAGACAGCTTCAAGAGGGGACTGGATAAGCATATGGAGCAGAGGTCCATTAGTGACTCTTAGCCACAGCGTATTGTTGGAACTCTCTGTCTGGGGCAGTGATGCTTTGTATTCTTGGTGCTGGGGGGGGGGGGCACAGTGAGAGGGCTTCTAGCCGCACTGGCAGACCTCCTGATGGCACCTGATTTTTTTGGCCACTGTGTGACAGAGTGTTGGACTGGATGGGCCATTGGCCTGTTCCAACACGGCTTCTCTTATGTTCTTAATAAAAACCACGAAAGAGACTCAGTGGTTTACTTTAGGTCCTCATTAGTATTCTGAAGAAGAATAATCCCATTAATAGATTTTTCCCCTTTTCTGGTGGCTAAGATTAAGATGGGGAGCTATGTTTGTGTGTCCATAGTGGTAGGAAAGAGCAAGAGTCAAGTAGCACCTTGAAGAGGAATGGCATTTGTGGCAGGGTTATGAGCTTTCGTGAGACACTACTCATGCCTTCAGGTATGAGCACATACTCTGCCACAAATTTTGTTCCTCTTTAAGGCGCTAGTGGACTCTTGCTGTTTTCTCCTGGTGGACTACAGTTGGCAAGGCAAGGTGAATGGACAGTTTTGATGGCTTCCTAGTCCTGGCCTGACTAGCCTCTCCAAAAGCGATGTCTGTTTCAGGGGCTGTTGTGGATTGTAGAAAGATGAAGAGGGGGCAGCCTCTAACGGTTGCTGTTGGCCCATGCAGAAAGAAAAGCTGGCTAATTTGGTGAAGAGCTCTGTCTTTGCATAAGCACTCCTTACCCTGGAAACTTGTGTAGAGCTGTCGGCCTTTGAAGCGTGGCTGTAATCTGAGGTCCCTGTTGAATAACTTGTCAACATCTCATCTCCATCTTTTGCTTTGGTACATTATTGCCTAAAAATGCAACATTCTACAATCGGTACGGAGAAGTTTGCAGTCGTAAAGCACCTGTTTTTGTGGGAGGGAGGTGTTTTCTGTGGCGTTCTGCAAGGCAAGCTTCATAGTTAGTTGGATATTAACTTTTATCCCTCTCTTCTTCCCTACTAATCCCTCAAAACTTCCAAGATCATGGTTTCATTCAGGTGCTATGAGGGAACTAGTCTGGTCAAACCCTGCTTGTGACATCTGAGTGAAGGTAGTCCAACAGACTGAAATTTGAATGCTGGCATCAGACTGGGACTTCGAGCCGGGGGTTGTAGCTTGTTTGTTCATCTTGCTGTGTGATAACATCTGAACTCATACATGACTCCTCGGTCTCAAAGATGGATGGCCTTCCCACTGGAACAAACCTGCCTGGATTGGTGCATGATCCAGTACTCTTTATAGGGTTGTGCTATGTTCTGGGAGACCCGGGTTCAAATCAACACTCTACTGTGGAAGTTTGCTGGGTGAACTTTGGCCATCTGCACATTTCCAGCCTAACCTGCCTCACAGGGGCATTGTGAGGATAAAATGGAGAGGAGGAGAGTGATGTAAACCACTTTGGGTCCCCGTTTACGGGGTGGCTGGGAGGTGAGGTATGTTTGAAGTAAATAAAGCATTATTTTCTTCCAGTAGACTAGCCAGAGCTTGTTGCACAATTTATTTTGATGTCCAAATGCAGTCTGAGATTGGGAGCCCCAGCCCCTTTCGATAACCCTTGTGGTGATTAATCTTTGGGCTTGGCCCACTGATGCTGGTGAGTTGCAGGCTGATATTTGATATGAAAGGGACAGGATTGCTCTCTTTTAAGTATTTGAAGGGCTGTCATTTAGAGCAGGGGCACCCAACCTTTTTGGCACTGGGGACCGGTTTCGTGGAAGACAATTTTTCCATGGACCAGAGGGGGGGAGCAGTGTGGAATTTTTTGCCGCCACAGGCTGCCCCCCACACCCTGTCCCTGCCCCCACATGAGGGGTAAAGTCGCTGCTTTGCTGCCCCTTCCACCTGCCCAGGACCCAGGCAGATGAAAGAGGTGGTGCTTGGGGTGAGGCCACGCTGCCTCTTTTGCCCACCTAGGTCCCAAGTGGGAGAAAGGGGTGGTGCTCTGCCTTGCTCCATGGCCCAGTTGCTAACAAGCCACAGACCGGGACCGGTCCGCGGCCCTGGGGTTGGGGACTCCTGACTTAGTGGAGGGCAGGGAGCTGTTTCTGTTGGCAGCAGAGGAGAGGACTCACAAGAATGGGTTTAAATTAAGGGCAGAAAGATGCTAGCTGGATATTAGGAAAAACCTTTTTACAGTCAGAGTTGTTCAGCAGTGGAATCTGCTACCAAGGGAGGTGGTGAGCTCCCCCCCCCTGGCATTTTTTAAGCAGCAGCTGGACAAACACTTGTCAGGGATGCTGTAGGCGGAATCTGTATTGAGCAGGGGGTTGGACTAGATGGCCTCTATGGCCCCTTCCAAGTCTTTGATTCTATGAGTCTAAGTGGAATCATAGAATCCCAGAGTACTTGACAGTAAAGAAAGTAATTGTGTGTGTGTGGGTGGATTTAGCTAACTAGCTGTTGATAGGCTAAGGTTAGGCCTGTGCATCTGTGGTTTCCCATCTTGTTCCTGCTTTGTGCCATTTAGTGCCCAGCTGTGCCCTTTTGCTGTTCTAGGAAGCTTTTCCTGTGTACTCATTGGAGCCAAGTTCCCTCTAGCATGGCATCTGTGTGTGTCTGAGGCAGAGTTTGTACGAAGTGGTCCACTCACTTCCCCTAAACCCCCCTCTCTCAGAGCCCAGTCCCCCTTTGAGTCTTCTGGAGCACTTCTTGCTGTATCTGCATACCACTGAATAGAGCTACTTTTGCTAGAGATTAATAGTCTCTCCCCCCATTAGTGTACTATTGCTTTTTTCTTTGCGCACTGATTAAATTGAATTTGGCCTTGCACATGTGCCTGATGTGAAGGGGACTGCCAGGAATTGTGGTATGATGGCTCTGTTCTTGAAGCAGGTGGACTTTTTAATGGTGAAACAGTGAAGCTTGGGCATTTGCAAAGGTGATCAGGAAAGATGTTGTGCAGTCAGTCCTTGTGACTTGCCTAGTGTTGCCAGCTTGCAAGTCGGAGAGGACTGGCCATAGATACAGCAGAACGCATTGACAGAGTGGATTGTTCTGTTGAGAAGATACCGTTCTTGAATGCTCCTCCTCCAAATCTGAAAATGTAGCCATCAGACGTCTAATAGAAAGCAGCAGGGAGAGGTTCTACCCCGAGTCTCCTCCTGCTGTGCTAGTTTTCTGCTTACTGGGGACATTTTTACCTGGGACATCTTTTGAGACTGGGACATGCTCACACCTCTGAGTGGTTCTGCTGCAGGCACCGTTCTAGTTCATTTCTATCAGCAGATCTGGGCATAGACACTAGTTTTCCAGACCAGAGCATCACATAAGTGACATGGACAAAAAAGATGTGGACAAAATTGAGCAAGTGCAGAAGAGAGCAATGAGGATGATCAAGGAAGAACCCTGTGAGGAAAGGCTGAGGAGGGCCTTGGGAATGTTCAGTCTGGAGAAGAGGAGATTGAGGGGGGACAGGATTGCTCTCTTTAAATATCTGAAAGGCTGTCACTTAGAGGAGGGCAAGGAGTGTTCCACTTGGCAGCCATGGATAGGACCAGAAGCAATGGACCTCAGAGGCTCAAAGTACAAGCAGAAAGGTACCAGCTGGATATTAGAATTTTTTTTTACAATCAGTAATTCAGAGGTGGAACCAGCTGCCTAGGAATGTGGTGAGCTCCCCTGCATTGGCAGTCTTCAAAACGCAGCTGGATGATTGTCAGAGATGCTTTAGGTTGATCTTGCATGGAGGAGGGGGCTGGACTAGATCAGGGGTATCAAACATGTGGCCTGCGGATCAAATCAGGCCCTTGAAGGGCTCTTATCAGGCCCCCGAGCTCTTGTCTGCTTCCCTTCTCCCTCTCTCTTGCTTCCTTCTGCATAACAGCTTGCTTTGCAAGGCTTGCTCAATGGCACAGGAGCTACAGAGCAAAACCTTGACTTTCTCCAATGTTTGAGGCTCCTCCCCTTCCTGGTCCCCTGCATCCCATGGGAAAAATACAAAGAGAGCACCTTTAAGACCAACGAGTGTTAATGTTTTAGCATGTTTTATTTTAAGGTTTTCTTTAAAAAAAATCTTTAGTTGTGTTTGTGTCCTTTAAAAAGTTTATATGCTACCTAACCTTAAATAGGTATACACATGGCCCAGCCCAACACGGCCCGGCCCGACAAGGTCTCACTTATGTCAGATCCAGCCCTCATAACAAAGGAGTTCGACACCCCTGGACTAGATGGCCTTCCAACTTGGATTCCATGAAGTGTTTTTGTCTGTCATATAAGGCTTGTGAATGACCTGTAATTAGTGGTAACAAAGTGTTTGTAAACTGGAAGAATGCTGGTTCTTCCCTCCCTGCCTCTTTCAGGTTCTGGTTGGGTGCCCCAAATATCAAAAATGTCTTTGCCTGTCTAGACGGGCTTGCAGATAGCTTGTGCAGGCTAATAATGTTGGGGCCTAGTTGGTATTCATGTGGCATTCTAGGTGTTTGTGCAGAGTACACTGTTGTCCCAGTTCTCTTCCTTTGTTTACATTGCTGGTGGAGATCATATCTGAATGAGCAGTCGAGGTCAGCTAGGGCAAATGTAACTGTCTGACTGGATAGTACATAAGGGAAGGTTTATTCTCCTCTCCTCTGCCCCTTTCTGAGTCTCCCTTCTTTAGCTGATCCCTTCTGGCCATCTGGTCTTTTCTGGCAACCAGCCAGATTCCTGTAACCTGCCTTGTCATGGTGACGGTACACAGAGGGGATCCTTGCATGAACTTGGCGGGTTTGTGACTTTTCCTAACAAACACAGAAGTACGTCATGAAATCCCAACTAAGACTCAAAGGAGGACGTTCCTACAGAGATGAATGCGGGGAGAGCTTGTAGAGGACCTTGTAGATGAGCCCTCACCCATCCCAGCTCTCAGATGCCTCCAAGCTGTTGTGGTTTCTCTCAAAAACAGCCTGCCCATTCAAGTTAACCTGGTCTGTTCCATAAAGACTGCTGCGATTTATTTGGCTGGCGTTGGTGCTCTGTCCATGGAGCAGATAGGAGGAAACAAGGAAGAGTGTCCTAGAGACATGAAAGGGGGTGGAGAATTTCTTCAGGGAAAAATTTTCCCCAAGGACCCCCCCCCCCCCCCGCGCAGTTTTTTTAATGGAAAAACTAGTAATTTGGGGGCAGCAATACTGGGGGAAAGGGCTACTGAACTTTTTTTGAACAAGTAAAAACATTTAAGTTATTTGCTTAAAATGTATAGTTTGAATGGTGCGGTCTCAGTTGGAGTACTGTGTGCAGTTCTGGTCACTGCACCTCAAAAAGGATATTATAGCATTGGAGAAAGTTCAGAAAAGGGCAACTAGAATGATTAAAGGGCTGGAACACCTTCCCGATGAAGAAAGGTTGAAACGCCTAGGGCTCTTTAGCTTGGAGAAACGTCGACTGAGGGGTGACATGATAGAGGTTTACAAGATAATGCATGGGATGGAGAAAGTAGAGAAAGTAGTACTTTTCTCCCTTTCTCACAATACAAGAACTCGTGGGCATTCGATGAAATTGCAGAGCAGACAGGTTAAAACGGATAAAAGGAAGTACTTCTTCACCCAAAGGGTGATTAACATGTGGAATTCACTGCCACAGGAGGTGGTGGCGGCCACAAGCATGGCCACCTTCAAGAGGGGGTTAGATAAAAATATGGAGCAGAGGTCCATCAGTGGCTATTAGCCACAGTGTGTGTGTGTGTGTATATATATATATATATTTGGCCGCTGTGTGACACAGAATGTTGGACTGGATGGGCCATTGGCCTGATCTAACATGGCTTCTCTTATGTTCTTATGAAGTGTTATTCTGTTGAAGGCCACCTCTAGCTTTGGAACAAGCTAATTCCCCTGTATATTGTTGGTGTCTTTTCAAGGATATTTGTTGTTTAAATGTCCAGAATTAATATTCTATGATGGAAACAGTTTGGTGTTTTCTGTGTTAACTTTTACCTCAATATCCAAATATGCAGCTAAGTCCTGTTCTCTTTCTGAGACCATTTCTGTCCAGCTACTGTACTTTCTTTTGGTGGATAGCCATGTTGATCTGAAGTCCTTCTTTTCTTTTCTTTTCTTTTCTTTTCTTTTCTTTTCTTTTCTTTTCTTTTCTTTTCTTTTCTTTTCTTTTCTTTTCTTTTCTTTTCTTTTCTTTTCTTTTCTTTTCTTTTCTTTTCTTTTCTTTTCTTTTCTTTTCTTTTCTTTTCTTTTCTGTGGAGGTTCTGGGGATTGAACCTGGGACCTTCTGCCTGCCAAGCAGATGCAATGCTTGTGAGCCACAGCCCCTCCCCTAAGCAACAGAACAATGTTTGAATCCACTGGTACCTTAAGACCAACAGAGTTTAATTCTGGGTATAAGCTTTTGGGTGGATGCACACTTCTTCAGATACATTGAAGCAGGCTTTGTCAACCATTACCTTGTCGCAACCTATATGTCATGGTGAAGTCTGTTTCGATGTACCTGAAGAAGTGTGCATACATACTAAAATTTACACTTTCTTTTGTTTACTGTAAAACTCATATATTCTTTTTAACTTTCCCCCTGTCTTTCTGACAACAAAGACAAGTAGTAGTAAGTTTTTTCACAGCAAAAGCCAGCAAAAATAATACAGATAAAACCAATGCCACTTACAGTAACCCATATAAATTGTGCTGAGAGAACAAAGGTAAAATTGCTACAATCAGTTATGAAACATACATACATACAGTTAATAATGGGATTAAACATTTTTAAAACTACCAAGTAAGAGAAAGAGAAAGAAAATCCCTAGCTATTTCCCTTCAAAGCTATGAGTGACTTTCTGGTTCTGGTGGTAAGCCAGCCAAATTTAGCTAATTTGAGTATAACCCTAGCGTTCCTATCATTCAAAAGATCTGTCAGTTGTTGCATTTTTTGATTAAGAGTGGTAGGCAAGATTGCAGGAAAAGGAAGGATTTCACAGTGGATGCTGTACATCTTGCAGTCATACAGGACATGCATTAAAGAGTCTGTCCCTTCATTACAGCAGGGGTATATACCAGGGGTGGCCAATGGTAGCTCTCCAGATGTTTTTTGCCTACAACTCCCATCAGCCCCAGCCATTGGACAAGGGCTTGCCATTTTGAGGTACTATTAAGATCATTCTGTCTGGCAATATCTGATTTTCTCTGTTTCATCAGCTCTCTGGCTTTATCGTATGTAAGAGAGTTAAGATATTGTTTTGTAAGGCCAAAACAGGGAAGTTTTTCCTCTGTGACCCTAAGCCATGGTGGAATTGAGATATCTTGGAAGATTAAGCTTGTTGGCTTCTTAGGGAAAAAACTGATGACTTGTTCTGAGCAAGGTTAGGGTGCAGCAGCATCCTCCCCACCCTCCCATTTGTAGACTTGCTTGCAGAAAATAAAATTATTTACATTTTAAATGTCATAAATATATCCAGTAGTAGCATTTCAGATGGGAGAGCCAGTTTGGTGTAGTGGTTAAGTGTGCGGACTCTTATCTGGGAGAACCGGGTTTGATTCCCCACTCCTCCACTTGCACCTGCTGGAATGGCCTTGGGTCAGCCATAGCTCTGGCTGGAGTTGTCCTTGAAAGGGCAGCTGCTGTGAGAGCCCTCTCCAGCCCCAGCCACCTCACAGGGTGTCTGTTGTAGGGGAGGAAGGTAAAGGAGACTGTGAGCCGCTCTGAGACTCTTCGGAGTGGAGGGCGGGATAGAAATCCAATATCATCTTCTTCATCTTCTACGTTATAAAACATTTAACATTATTAAAGCAGTAAGATGAGTGCAGAGTTAATGAGAAAGCATCGCACATTCTTTGGATTTCCTCCCTATTTCTGGTTTTTCTATTTCTTGGGAGTAGAACAAGGAAAGAAATTTCCCTGTGGGCTTCAAAACTGCTGGGATTTTTATGTCTCTGGTGCGTTGTCCAAGCGCCCAATTAGCTGCCTTCTGGCAGCCAAAGTTTTTAAATTGGCCTTGCAAATTAGACACACTCTTAATTGTTCATTGTATTCTGGCTCCTCCCTGCTTCCTTATTATAATGTATTTATTTATTTGACTTATATCCCGCCCTCCCCGCCGAAGCAGGCTCAGGGCAGCTCACATTGAAAGGTCATAAAAACCAGTGATTAATCTGTCACATAAAAATATAAAGTGCATCATAGATAAAAACATATAAAACAATATCATAAAACAATGGAAGGTGCTATTTGATCTAACAGTTCCAGGTCACAGTAGAGTGTTGGAGGTGGGCCAAATAGTGCGTGTTTCTTTTTGGGCCAAATGGTTTAGTATCTGTTTTTTCTGTTGTCGTAGATTTTAATTCAAAAATGCCTGCTGGAAGAGCACTGTTTTGCAGACCCTGCGGAACTGTGAAAGCTCTTGCAGGACCCTAACCTCCTCTGGAAGCTTGTTCCACCAGCCAGGAGCCACAACAGAAAAGGACCTGGCTCTGGTCATGTTGAGCCTGGCCTCTTCAATGCTGAGGATCGAGAGTAGGTTTTGTGACCCTGACCAAAGTGCTCTCTGGGGTACATGTGGGGAAAGGTATGCAGGTCCCTGGCCGTATAGGGCTTTAAAGGTAATAACCATTATAAATATCAAATGTTTATTTGGCAGCCACTGCCAAATCTGCATTTTACCATCTTAGGCAGATAAGGCAATTGGCTCCATACCTGGAGCGCAGCAGCTTAGCCATAGTAATCCACGCAACGGTCACCTAAAGAATAGACTACTGTAATGCCCTCTACATGGGGCTGCCCTTGACACGGACCTGGAAGCTGCAACTAGTGCAGAATGCTGCAGCCAGGTTGGTACTGGAGTTGCCTTTACGGGTGCACATCCAACCTGCACTGGAGACGATGCACTGGTTGCCTGTGGCGTTCCGAGCCTGGTTCAAGGTGCTGTGACGACCTTTAAAGCCCTATATGGCCTGGGACTGTCTACCTCTGGGACCGCCTTTCCGCACACAAACCTCAGAGAGCACTACAATCAAGCTCCCAAGATCTTTTAAAAATCCCTGGGCTAAAGGATGTCTGCCTGTCCACCATGAGGGCAAGAGCCTTCTCGGTGGCTGCTCCCACTCTCTGGAATGCCCTCCCCGAAGAGATTCGGGCCTTTTGGGACTTGCCACAATTCCACAGGGCCTGTAAGACATACCTGTTTAGACAGGCTTTTAATACCTAATTGGAGATGCTTTAACATCAACGGCAGTGCTGAGTATCCACCATCCCACAACATTAATATTTATCTCGAACCAGACAGAAGAATAAGGTGCTTAAACACCAAAGAATTTAATTATTAGCACTATTAGTTCCATCTGGAAATCAAAAATTCTATTTTAATAATGTTTTATTGTATTAATTTAAAATTGTTGTTCAATTGTTTTAACTGTTGTTAGCTGTCCTGAGCACGATAGAGGAGGGCGGGATATAAATGCAATAAATAAATAAATAAATTTATCGTATTTATATCCCGCCCTCCCCTTGATAGATGGGTAACTCTACGGAATCTCCTAGTTGCAGAATTTTTGTGTACTATTTTGACATGACCTGTCTGAGGTCTGATGGGCTCAAGCTTGTGCTTGTTTTTTAAAAGATTTCCTTGTAGGCTCCCCTTCTGGAGAGGTGGAGAAGGGAATCGCTGTGTCTGATGGTCTTCACTGCTACTGGCATTCAGGAGTCCTGGGTTCCAATGGCTACTCAGTGGGAGACCTCGGACAGGGGGAGGGATTGGTTTGCCTGCCACCCTGAGCAGTGGAGTTGAAGGAAGGGCAGGATGTCAGTATGGTGGGTTTTAAAATCAGAGCCAATGTGGTAAAATGCCCTGATCGGGATGGTCCAGGCAGGCCTGATCTCATCAAACCTCAGAAGCTAAGCAGGACCAGCCCTGGTGGACCACTAAGGAAGTTCAGAATTGCTGCACGGAGGCAGGCAATGGCAAACCACCTCTGAATGCCTCTTGCCTTGGAAAACCCTGGGATGTCAAGTCAGATGTGACGTTGCACAGCCAGCTGTGACCATGGTCCAGTGCTTCGAGCGTCAGCCATCTAATCCCTGCTCTGCCCCAAAGCTCACTCCAGCCAGTCGTTTGCCCTGTGCCTAGCCTGCCTCACAGGATTGTTGTGAGGATCAAAGTTAGAATCATGCATGCTGCCCTGAGCGCTATTCAGAGAAGAGGGGTTGGGAAAGTACTGTAAACATCTCACTTTCATACCATTCCCCACCCCACCCCACGCCATGTTTAGTATACTTGTCAGACGCTGAAAGGGTCATCTGAATAGATGGTGATGGTCATTTTCCAGAGCAGACATGGAGATATGTGCATGTGAGAGAGATGCAAGGTTGGCAGTTCTTTCTGTTTGTGCCATCAACGTTTGGGGTTGAGAAGGCAACTCTCCCTGTGTCTTTTGGGGAGGGGAAAGTATTTCAGGGGCATATTCTGCAGTCTCCTTTGGATGCTTGAGATCACTGTAGAAGCAAACTTGTATTTTAACCACCAGGGATGTGATGCTTCTAAACGTTCTTTGGAGCTACAGAGGACTTGAAGGCCAGTTCATTCTGCCTTTGGTGGTTATGTCAGCCTTTTTGTGCCAGTGGGTATAATAGCTTTGCCTCCTGAGTTCACTGTCGGCAGTAGTTGAAATCTCTGCAGGCTGAAGCATGAAAAGAGCTCAGCTTCTCCTGCAAAGATAGTCAGACAACTTGTGTAACAGTAGCAGGATGCCTCCTAAGACGAAACATCCTTTTTCTTTATTTAAATGAGGGCATTGTGTTAAAGCTGCAGTACTGCAGTCCGAATTCTCTGCTCCCAACCTGAGTTTGATCCCAGCAGAAGCTGGGTTCCGGTAGCCGGCTCCAGATTGACTTAGCCTTCCATTCTTGCGAGGTCAGTCAAATGAGTACCCAGCCTGCTGGGGGGAAAGTGTAGACGACTGGGGAAGGCAATGGCAAACCATCCGTAAAAAGTCTGCCGTGAAAATGTCATGATGCGACGTCACCCCAGAGTCGGAAACGACTGGTGCTTGCAGAGGGGACCACCTTTACCTTTTTAGAGAGTTTTTAAACAGATTTCTGGGGGCTCATTCCTTGCAGTCATAAAGTGCTTCTGGAGTTTCCAGCTTTCCCAGCTGGTAGCTCTATATAAGACAGATTGCTGGCAGATCCCAACTGACCCTTTCAGTTGGAGCTGTCCATTGTCATTCAGTGAGGGGTTAGTGTGTGTGTTTAAGTCTCTTGCTTTCCAATTCGGCAGTCTCTGGAAAGTCAGGGAGCCGCCTATCCCCTCGGGAGTCCATCACAGTGATATCCTTGACTGATTGCAGCCCTCCATGCTTGCTATCTTTGGAGGCTGAGCATAAAATACTTGGCAGGCCTTGTCATTGTGTCAGCTTGGATTTTGCAAGCCTTGCTTGTCTTTTTCGCCATGACAACTTCCTAGCTTCAGGTGGAGTGGCATCTTTTACCCGCCCCCCCCCCCCTTCTTGAGGAAGCTGGGGTTGGGGGATGCATGTCTGTGTGATTCCGTCAAGGGAAGGAGTGGGTTGAACCGCAGGCTCATCTCTTGTGCTGGTAAAGGTGCTAGAGCAGGACTAGAATCTGTACCCCGTCTCCCCCCACCCCTTCCCAAGCCTTCCTTGGGTATTTCAAGCAGCCCTGTAAGCAAGTCTGCAAAAGTTAGCAGCCTGCCTCTTCTGTCCACCCCGGTCATTTGGAGAAAGAAGCCACTTCTGTAAAGGTTTCCTGCTTCCTGGGCTCTTAGCTCTTGTCCCTCATGATGTGATGCAATGTGCTTGTTCTAACTTTTCAGCCAGGCAAGGCTGTTAAGTTCCTTTGTAAGACTAGTGTTGTTTGTTTCTTCTTCCACATAGGTCAGGTCAGCCTGCCTCTTAATCCTTGCTGTTTGCTCCCCATATTGAGAAGTTCAAGCCGAATGGCAGTTTCCATATCCAATCCCCACCCCACCCCTGGGTTGCCAAAGGCTTGGGAACACTTTGCATCCGTTGCGGAGTCTAAAAAGTGATTCACTGCTCTGTTGGTTGGCACCCTCTCTGCAGATTTGCTGGCTCATTGTTCCATGTGCAGCCACTATTCGAACCTCATCTCTTTTAGCACAATGCACTTGGACAGCGTCAGTGCTGCCGACACATCCAGTTGTGCCATTGAGGCACATTTGATCCTGTGGAATGACATAAAGGAAGGGGGGGTGAGCTAAGGGAGCACAAATGCCACTGTGCCCTCTGACTTTGGCAACCTTGCATTTCCAGTGAAGACTGTAGAATGAGTCCCCCTTTTTGCCTGAGTCATTAGCATCTATATATTGACCTGGTGGATTTGCTGAGAGGGGACAGCCATGTTTTCTGCACTCCTTAGCTAGGTAAGCTAATTTCTGGGGATGAAGCAGGCAGCAGAGAGGTGTCCCAAGCTGTGGTTTATGGATGTCTTCCTGCAAATTGCTCGAGGCATCTTCTCCTTTTCTCCTCTGTCTTTGAGCAGCCTCTGTAAAGAGATTCTGCCAACCCTATAGCTAAAAGCAGCACACAAGATGAAAGTTGGGGGTGGGGAGTTAATGTTTCACTTCATGTCTCACTTGTTCCAGATTGTGAGTTGGGCCCCTGAGATGGTTAGTGCGGTCTGTATGCAGATATCCAAACCACAAGAGTCTCTTGCTTTAGGGTCACGCTGTCCACTGGCATTATACATTTTGGAATTCTGTGGTATGTGGTGTCTTCCCCAGCCCCCAAATGACACGAGCACATGAAGAAAGAGATGCACATAGGATAACAGCAGCCCTCTGCATCATGAGATGCTTGTCGTTAACTCCTTGGTAGTTTATCATTCAGGGAATCTCCTCCGAAGCCTAGAAGTCAAGCCTACATCGCATGATTTGGAGAGCACAACCTGAAACTTCACTCTTTACCCTAATTCCCATGCCATGTATTAGTTTCCAGTGCAAATGCAGAGAGAGTATGTAGGGTGGTGTGAATGTGAGAGCCAGTTTGGTGCAGGGGTTAGGTGTGCAGACTCTGATCTGGGAGAACCAGGTTTGATTCCCCACTCCTCCACTTACAGCTGCTGGAATGGCCTTGGGTCAGCCATAGCTCTCACAGAGTTGTCCTTGAAAGGGCAGCTGCTGTGACAGCCCTCTCAGCCCCACCCTTCTCACAGGGTGTCTGTTGTGGGGGAGGAAGGGAAAGGAGATAGTGAGCCATTCTGAGACTCAGATTCAGAGTGGAGGGAGGGATATAAATCCAATATCTTCTTCTTCATAGCAGGGATCTGCTGAACTGACAGTGGGCCTCAGAAGGTCTGGTCCTTCCCTGTGCTGCAGAAGGCTGACCTGTTTGGGATGGTTTCCAGTGTCGGCTTCAGGGTGTGCGTCCAAGCTCTTCCCTGATACTGTGGGAGAGGGATTTTGCTAGTGATTGTGAGGCTTGCTGAAGTGTTTACTGCCTGCTGTAGGCTTCCGAAGTCCTTCTACATCAGGCGCCCTCCGTCTGTGGCTTGGGAAGAGCGCCCAGGGGTGTGAAGTCGCAGGGGCTACGTGTCCTGAGGAGGCTGCGAGCAACCCAGAGTACAGGGTGTCCCCTTGAGCAGCATGGCTCTCTCGCTCTGGCAGCGCATTTGCTTTCCCCCTTGACATGCCAGCTGAGTCCTCCGCTCAACTGTATTCCTCCCCTTGCCGAAATAGTGCTGAGCTGTTCTTCCTGTTGTTGAGCTTGCAGAACAATATGAGGAGGGGTGGGGGTGTGTAGTAAGAGAAATTGCCAAGAACGGGTGCTGTGAGTGTCAGCAGTCTGGTAGACGTTTGAATCTGAGAGACGCCTTTGAGCAAGTGAGGGCCCCTGGAACAGGGTTCTGGCCTGAGCTGCTGAAATCTTTGTGCTCTGCAGCAGCAGACGGTTTCGCACTACCAGCTGCTGTGTCTGTGCAACAATCCTGAGGGGTGTGTGTGGTGATTGTTCCATCTGAATGAGGCTCAGAGGCTCAGTTCTCCCTCGTGCCTGAGAAGTGAGGGAGAATATTGGCATCTGAGGCCAGTGATGTTATGCTCATGCAAGTGGAGGTAACTGGTCAGCAGCGTGAAGGCCTTGTCGCAGGTCAGTCCCTCGGAGAGGGTCAGTCGCCCCCCCCCCTCAGCTCCAAGCCAAGAGAGATGCCAGCTTCCTGTGTGAAAACAAAGGGCCAATCACACTTGGATCTTGTCCAAAGGCATTGAGAGTTGACTCCTAAGGGAGCTTTCATTCTTTGATGTTTGCAAATAAGGGGAGGGGCAGGGGGGAATCAACCCTTTGATTTTCTAAAACAAACATGCGGTTTTGTTAGATGAGAAGAAACGAGCCCGCAGTCACAAGCAATGTTCCCTCTAAGCTGTGGAGTCTTGTGAGCAAAAATTCTACTTCATGAGCTCCTGGCATTCAAGTTGCGAGCTACTGCATAAATTAGTTTGCTCTGGGGCCATTTTTCCTGAGCTAAGACAAAACTATGTGAGCTGGAGGCTAAAAAACTGTGAGCTGGCTCACACTGACTCAACTTAGGAGGAACACTGGTTGCAAGGCAACAAACAGTAGGGTGCATTTGAGGGCGGGGGGCTGTCCTTTAGCTGTCCTTGAAACCTGGAAGAAGCTGCTGTTCTTGGCACTTGGATGCCTGCTGTTGGCCATGGGTAGAAGGAGGCAGAAATGAAAGGGGAAGTCCATTGAGAGTGGTGACTGGCAAGCCTTTTCCTAGTGAGGAGCTGCAGAACCATAGAGAGCAGTAGGGGAGCTTGATGTTTAGTTCAGCAACAAATACCCATGAGGTTTGTTTGCACCCAAATGTCACTTCCTCCAGGAACGAAGTTGCTGAGGGTAGCCATCTTGGTCTGCAGTAAGAACATAAGAGAAGCCATGTTGGATCAGGCCAATGGCCCATCTAGTCCAACACTCTGTGTCACACAGTGGCCAAAAAAATTATTTATACACACACACACACTGTGGGTAATAGCCACTGATTGACCTCTGCTCCATATTTTTATCTAACCCCCTCTTGAAGGTGGCCGTGCTTGTGGCCGCCACCACCTCCTGTGGCAGTGAATTCCACATGTTAATCACCCTTTGGGTGAAGAAGTACTTCCTTTTATCCGTTTTAACCAGACTGCTCAGCAATTCCATTGAATGCCCATGAGTTCTTGTATTGTGAGAAAGGGAGAAAAGTACTTCTTTCTCTACCTTCTCTATCCCATGCATAATCTTGTAAACTTCAAACATGTCACCCCTCAGTTGACGTATTTCCAAGCTAAAAAGCCCCAAGCGTTTTAACCTTTCTTCATAGGGAAAGTGTTCCAACCCTTTAATCATTCTAGTTGCCTGTTTCTGGACTTTTTCCAATGCTATAATATCCTTTTTGAGGTGCGGTGACCAGTATTCCAAATGAGACCACACCATCGATTTATACAGGGGCATTATGATACTGGCTTATTTGTTTTCAATTCCCTTCCTAATAATTCCCAGCATGGCGTTGGCCTTTTTTATTGCAATTGCACACTGTCTTGACATTTTCAGAGAATTATCTACCACGACCCCAAGATCTCTCTCTTGGTCAGTCTCTGCCAGTTCACACCCCCATCAACTTGTATTTGTAGCTGGGATTCTTGGCCCCAATGTGCATTACTTTGCACTTGGCCACATTGAACCTCATCTGCCACGTTGACGCCCACTCACCCAGCCTCAACAGATCCCTTTGGAGTGCCTCACAATCCTCTCTGGTTCTCACCACCCTGAACAATTTAGTGTCATCCGCAAACTTGGCCACTTCACTGCTCACTCCCAACTCCAAATCAGTTAGAATGGTCAGATTCAAGTCGAGTCCTGTAGCACCTTAGAGATCAGCAAGATTTGGGAACTATCAGAGAGTCAAATCTGCCTTTGTCAGACCACAAATGAAGAAATAGCCTTTGCTTTTTCTGGTGGCGCTCCTGATGGCAGATGTGTGGTTTGGTTTGGTTTGGTTTGGTTCAGCCACCTGTATTATGTTGCTCTCTTCTCTTCCTCCAGGGAAATACAACTTCTACGGCGGTTGCGGCACAAAAATGTCATCCAGCTGGTTGATGTGTTGTACAACGAAGAGAAGCAGAAGATATATCCTTTCTCTGGTGTCTTCAGGGTAGGGTGGGGGGCAGCTTCTTAATGCACAAACCAGAATCCTGAATGTTCTCCTGCTTTTAATATTATGGTCTTCCACAATTAGTGAAGTTAGAGGTCAGCCTGGGGTGGTCACCGTAGCAGACCACCCCTCCCTGATCTCTGACTTTGTGTCCCACTTCAAAGGACTGGGCGTAGTCTGAAGTTAGAAGAAGAGGTTGGATTTACACCCCGCCCTTCACTTGAAGTCTCAGAACAGCTTACAGCTCCTTTCGCTTCCCCTCTCCACAACAGACACCCTGTGAGATAGGTGGGACTGAGAGAGCTCTCTGAGAACTGCTCTTGAGAGAACAGCTCTGAGAGAGTTATGGCTGGCCCAAGGCCACACCAGCCAGGTGCATGTGGGGGAGTGGGGAATCAAACCTGGTTCTCCCAGATAGGAGTTCACACACTTAACCACTACACCAAACTGGCTCTCTTAGGCCCATTTCTCTCCCAACCTTGATGAACAAGCTGTCTTGTTTGGTGTAGTGGTTAAGTGTGCAGACTCTTATCTGGGAGAACTGGGTTTGATTCCCCATGCACCTGCTGGAATGGCCTTGGGTTAGCCATAGCTCTGGCAGAGGTTGTCCTTGAAAGGGCAGCTTCTTTGAGAGTCCTCTCAGCCCCACCCACCTCACAGGGTGTCTGTTGTGGGGGAGGAAGGGAAAGGAGATTGTGAGCCACTCTGAGACACTGAGATTCGGAGGGGAGGGTGGGATATAAATCCAATATCATCATCATCTTCCTCTTGACTTGTCATGCTAGAATTTTTCTCTGAGGGTTTCCACAGTATAGTGTACATGTACAGTACAGTACAGCATACATGTGCCAGAGGACTTGAGAGACGGGCAAGGCCATTCACAACCAAATAATATCTGTCTGCTGACCTCTGCCAAAAGATGCACACCTTAAATGGAGCTATGGTCAGAGTCAGGCAGCACATCTCCCTCCCCAAACAGATTGCAAAGTGGTTCGTGTGTGTGTGTGTGAGTGACACAAACCAGGTCTGTCGCATGACTTTGCTGAATTGGTAGCTTAGTTCCTGCTGACTGAAACCTCAGGAGAACCAGACAGACAGGACCTGCCATGTTGCTGGTTGCACCCTTCTTGTCACTGTCATAGGTCCCGAACGGGCTGCCCACTGTCATTTGAGCGGCATTTGCCATTCTAAAGAGAGGGAAATATTGTGTTGGTGCTTGTCAGTGACGCCCCCAGGGTTGCTTGCCCAGTAGACATCTTTATTGGAATCCTTGCCTTCTTTGCTTCTTCTCATTTTCACTCCTCCTGAACCCATGTTGTGCTGCTCTTTGTGAAGGTTTTTTTCCTGCTAGTATAATTTCTAGTGCCAGGCTAAAGAAGTCAGACTCAAGATTCGCATAGAATAGACATCAGACATTTGAGAGCCACAAGACATGAACGTAAGATGTTTGAGAGAAGGAAGGAAGGCAAATAGATGGGGGAGGTAGGGAGAGGTGGAAAGAAAGCAACTTTAAATGCATTCTCCAAGCTGCTGGCTGGCTTGGCTTGGCAAAGTGATTTAAAAAGAGAAAGGCCTTTTCAAAGTCAGCCAAAGAGGGCTTTGAGAGCTACACAATGTGCGTGAAAGAGCCACATGTGACTCCAGAGCCGCAGTTTGGCCAACCATGTTTTAGAATAACATTTATGAAACAAAATTGAATGGGGGGAGCTTTCTCTGTTGTGTGGCCTTGATCCACACTCCATCCTTTCTGTTCAGATCTGCACCTACCTTTGTTGAGCAGCAACACCCATCTGGTTTTCTCAAAACAAAACAAAAAAGTCACTCAAATCTGCTTCATTACTGTGTCAGACTGTTAGTCCATCAAGTAGGAATCATCTGCTCGGACTGGTAGTGGCTTTCCAGGGTCTTGGGCAGACGTCTTTCCCATCACCATGCCCCATTTCGACTGCAGGCTGGCTCAATGCAAGTAGACAGGAGGCTGTGCATCTTGTTCATCTGAGATAATATCTTTGTGAGGTCCAGAATAAGGAACTAGGCTTGTGCACTCGAAGCAGGCCTTCTCCAGCCCTTTGCCTGTTGGCCTTGCGAGTATCCTGTCTCTCCAGCTTAGTGTATAAGGGTCTTCTCTGCAAGAGACAAGGCTAGAACCTGCATGCCGTGTGGCTAGTCCTGGCTGACTTGGACTTCACTGTGAAGGGGGCTTTTCCCTCTCCCCACCTCATCTCCAAAATCCTTGCTATTGTCCCTGGTTTTTCAGACGTCTAAATTCACCAGATTTCCTTCAACATCGTGCGGGCAGGCCCCTAGAAGACTCAAGACTTCTACCACTTGGAGTTGGTAGTAGCTTTCTTTACAGTGTAGGTCAGGATAAGCCAAAAGACTGAAGCAGCAGGGAGTTGAAGGCCAAGGAGTCACTCCAAGGATCCCCACCTTACTTTGAGCCAGTGGATGCTTTTGTTTCTGAGAGGATACTGGGCTTCTCCGTATTGTGTTTGGCTCTGTCTCCACCTTCCCCCTGCCATCACAAAATGGCCACTGTAGAGCTGTGATCATGCATTCCCTTTGGAGGAGAGATGCTTTTTGCTTCAGCTGGGGGCCATTAGGGAGAGACTGCAAACCCAGCGGTACAAAAGAGTGCCTCTCTCTGTCTCTCTTTTCAGAGTGTAGCTGTATTGGTCTCCACTACAGCAGCTAGATTCCCTTCTTTAGGAAAGGAGAGAGCTTTGACTCCCAAAAACTTATACCCAAAAGATCTTGTTCATCTCTAAGGTGCTGCTGGACTCGTATCTCCCTTGTGCTGAGATGCATGACTGTTAGGGATACTTCTGTTAGGGATGAGCAAAGTGCTTTGCCATCTGGGATTTTTAATACATATGAAAATGTTTTTATATATCTAATTTTAATACGTTTGTAAATTGCTAATGTTTTTAAACTGTTGTTGGCCGCCCTGGACCTGTTGGGGGAGGGCGGGATATAAATCTGTTAAATAACTAAATTTGACAGAGGGCAACCAGAAGCACCCTGTTCTTTTCCTGCTCCATTCAAGACCCTTGAGAGCCAGTTTGGTGCACTGGTTAAATGTGTGGACTCTTATCTGGGAGAACTGGGTTTGATTCTCCACTCCTCCATTTGCATCTGCTGGAATGGCCTTGGGTCAGCCATAGCTCTTGCAGGAGTTGTCCTTGAAAGGGCAGCTGCTGTGAGAGCTCTCTTAGCCCCACCCACCTCACAGGATGTCTGTTGTGCGGAGTGGGGGGCGAAAGTAAAGGAGATTGTGACTGCTCTGAGATTCAGAGTATAGGGCGGGATATAAATCCAATATCGTCATCATCTTCTTTTGAGTTTCATTTCTGAGATTTATGATAGATGTTTATAAAGTTATGCATGGGGTACAAAGAGTAGAGAGAGAATTTTTTCTCCCTCTCCCAAAATACTAGAACTCAAGGGCATCCAGTGAAACTGATAGACAGTAGGTTCAGGATGGGTGAAAGGAAATACTTCTTTACACAGAAGTGTTTAAAATGTTGTGTTTGCTGCCAGAGGATGTAGTGGTGGCCACAGGCATTAAATAACTTTAAAAGGGGATTAGATAGATTGATGGAGGATAGGTCTAGCAGTGGCTACTGGCCATGGTGACTAAAGGGCAGTCAGCCTCTGAATCCCAGAGCCAGGAGGCAACATCAGGGGAAAGCCCTCCATGCCCTGTTGTTGGCCCTCCAGAGGAGTTAGTTGGCCACTGTGTAAGACAGATGAATCGCTGGGCTGATCCAGCAGGGCCGCTCTTACATTCTTAAATAGCAAGCAGGCACCAGGAAGTATATCAGCACCCACAGGCAGTACCACACTGAGGATTGCTGAGCCAAAATCCTGCTTAAGATGCAGGGACAGAAGGGCTGGTGGAAAGACATGAAGAGGACTTGCAGCAAGGGAAGCTAGTGGGCAGGTCAGAAAGCTTCAAGGGGGAGACTGGATTTTAAACACTAACTTTGAGCAGAGATGCAGATGCACATGCTCAAATGGTCTGTGTGGAAGCCCTTGCCAAGGCGCATTGGCAGGTAGGTTGGAGGGGTGCGAAACCCCAAGGCAATCAGTTTTCCTCTGAGGATATATTTCCACGTTGAGGGGTATTTACTTGCATGTTGAGGGATGTTTACTCTCAGCTACGTTGCATATGAAGCAATCTACTGAGTCATGACACTGATACTCTGAACGTGCTGCTGTCCTGTAACTTGCAGTGGGCAGTGCAGGGTCTCAGATAGAGGGTGGTGTTTCCCAACATCCTCCTGCCCTTTAACTGGAGAGTGAACTTGGGACCTTCTGCGTGGCTTCCCCACCCCAAGCCTGTCTTTGTCATTGGTGGATGGAGGAAAGGCTGCGCTCTCCCTGCCTTCCCACCGACCCCTCTATCCACCTTGCAAGAAGAACATAGAGCTGAAAATCCTCCCCCCCCCCCCCCAAATTCTAGGTCTGCTCTTTAAAGCCAGTTTGTTGTAGTGGTTAAGTATGCAGACTCTTATCTGGGAGAACCGGATTTGATTCCCCAGTCCTCCACCTACACCTGCTGGAATGGCCTTGGGTCGGCCATAGCTGTCACAGGAAGTTGTCCTTGAAAGGGCAGCTGCTGTGAGAGCCCTCTCAGCCCCACCCACCTCAAAGGGTGTCTGTTGTGGGGGATGAAGATATAGGAGATTGTAAGCCGCTCTGAGTCTCTGATTCAGAGAGAAGGGCAGGGTATAAATCTGCAATTCTTCTTCTAAAGTAAGCAGAGAATTTCCAAGGGGTGGGGATTGGTCCTCTGTTGGGATGTTCCTCTGTTTTTTAATACAAAGCACAAAGAAGGATTTTTCCCACTCTCCCCCACCCCAGTTTTGATGAAATCAGGACCATTGGGCAACCCTGTGTCTCTGTTTTGAGGAAATCTCAAAGCATGTTTTGCTTCCCAGTGCAGTTGGGATGGGAGGGAGAGCCTGAAACCTCAGAGAACTGCCGCCAAGCAGAGGAGACCACACTGGGTGGAGTTCGTAGCCCTGCTGCTCGCCTAATGCTGGGTCGTGGGCTCTGTGTAGTCTGCTTTGTCATGCCGCAATTCCTTTCTAAGTGTCAGAGCCAGCAAGACTGCAGGCAGTTCCTTTTGTGAAAGGCTGTTTTGCCCTCACGCGGAACTTGTGTTTTCGTTTCCTTTAAGTGCAGAGTGTAGCCAGGCGGTGCGCGGTAGTTTCACACTAGCATAGAGGTCAAAACTTGGAGATGTTTGGCTCTCGAAAGCCATTGGCCTTAAGGCTGTGAGGATCCATGGAACAGAACATGGGGGAGAAATCCTTGGTAATCTTAAAAGGTTGTGTGCGCGCATGTGTGTGCCACTGAGCAGAAATTCCAGGGACCTCCAGGCAGAGGTTTAGATGCCACTCACAGCTCCCACCCCTGCTATGACCTGCAGAAACAAATAGGTGAGTTGATGCGTGTTTTTGTGATTTACTCAAGTTGTGGTGTGTGGGGCACTTTGCCACAGAATTTTGGGGATGGCTGACCCTGCCTTGCCATCTCTGCAGTGTTCCCCTTTGGCAATTGTATCACAGAAGACGCCAAGCAAAGGCCTTGCGATCCCTGGTCTCCTTTGGCAATGGCATGGCACTGGATCTTCAGCCTGACTCGGTGTGATTCCTTAATTCTACCTCTTACGTATATGGTGATGGAGTATTGTGTATGCGGCATGCAGGAGATGTTGGACAGCGTCCCGGAGAAGAAGTTTCCGGTCTTTCAAGCACACGGGTATGTAACCAGTGGGGCTTCTCGCGGGCTGGGCACAACAGTCCTCTAGCTGGGTTTCTTGGAGTAGGTGGCATGCTTTTGGTTCTCTTCCCAGACTCCCCTGCACAATGAAATTGGCTTATACTCTTCTTTATGGAACCTTTCTGTGGAAGGTGGTAAAGGGCAGCCAGGACGGCTATACTTTTTTCCAGCTCTGCAATGTACTTTTTGAGATAGGGTGTCCAGAAATGTAGACAGTATTCCAAATGAGAGCCAGTTTGGTGTAGTTGTTAAGTGGGCAGACTCTCATCTGGGAGAACCGGTTTTGATTCCCCACTCCTCCACTTGCACCTGTTGGATAGCTCTGGCAGAAGTTGTCCTTGAAAGGGCAGCTGCTGTGAGAGCCCTCTCAGCCCCACCCACCTTACAGAGTATCTGTTGTGGGGGGAGAAGATACAGGAGATTGTAAGCCGCTCTGAGTCTCTGATTCAGAGAGAAGGACGGGGTATAAATCTGCAGTCTTCTCCTCAAGCGAGGAGGGCTGTCATTACGACAAGGTTGAACATAAGGTAAGAAGAGCCCTGATGGATCAGAGCAGGGTCCATCTAGTCCAGCCTCCTGTCTCATACAGTGGCCAGCCAGTTCCTGTTCACAGCGATGAAGATCCTGTGAATTTAGAGGGAGGTATTTGTGGGTTTCCTGCATTGTGCAGGGGCTTGGACTAGATGACCCTGGAGGTCCCTTCCAACTCTGTGATTCTGTCCTCTGGAGGGCCAGAAGCGGCATAGAAGCCAAGCCTTCCCCTGATGTTGCTGCCTGGCTCATTGCCTCTGAATATGGAGGTTCTCCTCAGTCACCATGGCTATTGCCACTGGCAGACTTATCCTACTTGTATCTACCTAATCCCCCTTTCAAGCTGTTTATTCCTGTGGCCGACATCCTTTGGCAGAGGATTCCACATTTTAATCACTTTCTGCGTAAAATAGCATTTCTTTTTGTCCTTTCTGCACCTACTGCCCCATCAACTTCATTGGATGCTTTCGAGTTCTAGTCTTTTGGGAGAGGGAGAAAAATTATCTTTGTTAGCCCTTTCCACCCCATGGATGATTTTGTAAACCTTTCTCCCCCCCCCCCCCCTTAGTTGTCTCTTTGCTGGACTGGAAAGTCCCAGACTCTCTGTCCTTTCCTCATAAGAAGGTGCTCCAACCCCCTCATTATCCCGCCTGCCCTCCTCTGTACTTTTTCCCAGCTCCGCAATGTCCTTTTTGAAATCGGATGTCCAGAACTGTAGACGGTATTCCAAATGAGGCCGCAATATAGGTCTGTGCAGGGGCATTATGGTATTGGCTGTTACATTTGTCAGTCCCTTTCCTAATAGAAGTGGGGACAGTTCCTGGACTCTGGAAAGGCAGCTGTTGATCCTGATTCCGTGTCAGTTGATGTTTCTCAAGGGCAGCCCCACATAGAGTGCGTTGCAGTAGTCTAATCTAGATGCAGTCAAGGCGTGCACCACAGTGGCCGGCCTTTCCTGCCCAGGAAAGACTGCAACTGGTGAAGGGCACTCCTGGCCGCAGCTATCATCTGCTTATCCAGCAGGGTCCAAGACTGCCTTTTTGCCCAGGTGGGAGGTTGCAGAGGTTTTATTTATTTATTTATTCATTCATTCATTTTTGGGATTTCTATTCCACCCTCCCCATTATAAAATATTGGGACATATAAAATCCACATGCAGAACTGGCTAATTAATAAGAAACAGAGTAAGTATAAATGGGCAATTTTCACAGTGGAGGGTGGTAAGCAGTGGGGTGCTGCAGGGCTCAGTACTGGGTCCGATGCTTTTTAACTTGTTCATTAATGATTTGAATTTGGGAGTAAGCAGCGAAGCGGCTAAATTTGTGGATGACACTAAATTGTTCAGGGTGGTGAGAACCAGAGAGGATTGTGAGACACTCCAAAGGGATCTGTCGAGGCTGGGCGAGTGGGCGTCCACGTGGCAAATGAGGTTCATCGTGGCCAAGTGCAAAGAAATGCACTTTGGGGCCAAAAAGCCTAATGATGAATACCAGTTGATGCAGTGGGAACTGGCAGAGACTGACCAAGAGAGAGATCTTGGGGTCATGGTAACTCACTGAAAATGTCGAGACAGTGTGTGACTGCAAGAAAAAAGGCCAACACTATGCTGGGGATTATTAGGAAGGGAGTTGAAAACAAATCAGCCAATATCATAATGCCCCTGCATAAATTAATGGTGTGGAAGGGAGTTGAAAACAAATCAGCCAATATCATAATGCCCCTGCATAAATTAATGGTGTGGCCTCATTTGGAATACTGTGTACAATTCTGGTCACCACACGTCAAAAAAGATTTTATAGCATTGGAAAAAGTCCAGAAAAGGGCAACTAGAATAATTAAAGGGTTGGAACACTTTCCCTATGAAGAAAAGTTAAAGTGCTTGGGGCTCTTTAGCTTGGAAATACGTCAACTGAGGGGTGACATGTTTGAAGTTTACAAGATTATGCATGGGATAGAGAAGGTAGAGAAAGAAGTCCTTTTCTCCCTTTCTCACAATACAAGAACTCTTGGGCATTCAATGAAATTGCTGAGCAGTCTGGTTAGAACGGATAAAAGGAAGTACTTCTTCACCCAAAGGGTGATTAACACATGGAATTCACTGCCACAGGAGGTGGTGGTGGCTACAAGCATAGAAAGCTTCAGAAGGGGATTGGATCAAAATATGGAGCAGAGATCCGTCTGTGACTATTAGCCACAGTGGTTGGAACTCTCTGTCTGAAGCAGTGATGCTTTGTATTCTTGGTGCTTGGGGGCGGGGGGAAACAGTGGGAGGGCTTCTAGTGTCTTGGCCCCACTGATGGACCTCCTGATGGCACCTGTTGATCTTCGTGGTCTCTGTGCAGTCCCACACATGGGTTTTCCCGCTGGGACGAACCCGACCTCGGAGAATTCAAAGCTAGCCTAGGCGTTTATTTTGGTGCGCGTTCCCTCCCGCTCTGGGGAGCAGGCACCCACTGCGCATGCCTGGAGCAAGGGGACAGCGCTCCACCCACCCAGTTTCTTTCTAACCGCCGCCCGGGATAGTCCTTCCTCGCTGCGTCTCCTTCATCAACCTAGCCTTTTACCTCATCCTTACCTTATCCGTGACTGACCTCTGTTCAATATATATATATATATATATATATATATATATATATATATATATATATATATATATATATATATATTACCCGCTTTTCTATCATCTTACTTCCCTTCCCTACCCCCCCCCCCAGGCGTATGGAAGGAAAAGATCTAAAAATCACTTTTAAAAAGTGTACTCGCTGGGGGGCAAAAATCCCATCGTCCGATGGCCATTCGCTGTGTTTGTTTTGTTTGGGGGAGGCCCACAGAACGGACACTTGCATCCATTGTATCCAGTTCGGAAAGCAGGCCAGAAAAAACCACGCCGCGAGACTGAAGAGTCACCTCATGGAATCCACTCTGCGACCTACGATGTCGTATTCTTCTGGGCCCCAAAGATCACCACCTTCCCTAACTCCTCAAAGGGATGCGGCGAAACCGGCAGCTTCAGTGGCCTCGGCTCCCAGTATGCCTAAGTCCGGGAAACATACAAAAAAATCCCACGAATCCAAGAAAAAACACTTGGAATTGTCATCCAAGGGCCACCAGGAACCGAGAGGTACATTGACGTTGACCCCACCGGATCCCAGAACTTCTGACGTTGCGGCTCCAACGGCAGCTTCCGCACCGAAATCGCCTCCAACTCCAATGTCGATACCGATGGACAGGATCGAAGAGGAAGTTATTCGAATCCATCGCCGTCCATCCACGAGTCCATGCCTGAACACTTCCTAACTGAGGAGCCAACAGAATTGTCAACCCAGATGCAAGAACACCAACTTGACCTGCACTCCTTCCGGGATGTGACCGCACCATGGAGATTCAAGGATGCCACCGTATCTCCACTGCAAATGGAATCCCCTCGACACCGGGAACCCCGGACCTATCGGTACCGAGAAAGATCCCCTAGCCGAGGGAGAGACAGAGTTGCACTCCCGTCGATACCAAAGACGAAGCCTCTGCTTTCGGTACCGACATTACCCACAACGCCTGATGCCCCAAAAGGGGAGTCTGAAGATGAAACCTCTGAATCATCGCATTCAGTCTTCTCCCCAGCATCACCAGCGTCTGATATTGCTAAGCCAGCTGAGCTGTCCCCTTCAGAAGGAGCAAAATCTTATTTGGACTTAATTTCTAATATGGCTACCACACTGAATATCAAATTAACAACTGATCTCCCAAAAATATCGGATGTAGTCCACGACTTGATTCACGCCGATCTACCTGCTGGATCTTCTCTACCAATGTTACCAGTCCTCCTTGAAGCCCTGAAAGAAGCCTGGGATAAGCCAGCCTCCATCCCTCCTACATCAAAACGTGTAGAATCTCTATACAAGATTCATGCACCAGAATCCAAGTTCCTGTTTAACCATCCTGCTCCAAACTCAATGATCGTGTATTCGTCATCTAAGTCCAAGCAAACACATAATCCTGTACCACCAGAAAAAGAAGGAAGGAAACTAGATACACTAGGCAGGAAGCTCTACTCCATCTCTACAGCCACAGCTAAAATAAATAATTACCTTGCCTATTTTGCTGCCTACTCCTATAACATCTCCTCTCAACTGAGCAACCTAGTAACATCCTTACCAGAAGCTTCCCAGAAACAAGCTTCTAAGCTCTTACACGAGCTTAATCATTTAAGCAAGCAGCAAATCAACACGGTAAGACACTCTGTCGGATGCTCCTCCAGGTCAATGGCTGCTGCTGTGGCACTACGCAGACATGCTTGGCTACGCTCATCATCTCTCCAACCAGACATAAAATTCAAGATTGAAGACCTTCCTTTCGACGGGCAGGGCCTATTTAATGCACCCACTGATGACATCTTAACCACAGTGGACAATAGTAGGAAGAGAGCCAAGAGATTGGGAGTCAACCATCAACAATCTCAAACTAATAGACAGAGACCATGGAAGACACCGTTCTACAAATGCCCTCGCTCTCCCAGACAGACCGACTACTGGAAGCGCAAGGCCCCTCCAGCTAAACAGCCATTCCACCAATGCCAACGGCCTCAACCAACCAAGAAGGCTGCCACGGCTACAAAGCAGTCTCTTTGACTTGCTCATCCTGCCACCACCACCAATACACCACCCAACTGCATCCAGACTCCTCCCCTTTTACCCCAGATGGAAGTCAATAACAACAGACTCATGGGTTCCACAGGGGCTATTCCATAGGGTTCGCTTCACCCCCGAAAAGCCATCACTTCATACCTACCCCTCCCTCCCTACCTCTCCAAGAAGAAATTACCGCTTTGCTGGCCAAAGCGGCCATAGAACCAGTTCCACCTCAATACCATCGCACGGGATTCTACTCCTGATACTTTCTAGTTCCAAAAAGGGATGGAGGCCAACGCCCGATACTGGATCTTCGTGAACTCAACAAACATATCCAATACAAAAAAATCCGCATGATTACCCTGCAGTCCGTCCTGCCTCTCATCCCCAAGAACTCTTGGATGGCACTCATCGACCTCCAGGATGCATATTTTCACCTTACGATCAACCATTGCCACAGAAGATTCCTGAGGTTTGCTGTCGGGAACAATCACTATCAGTTCCGAGCACTCCCATTTGGCCTATCCACAGCGCCAAGAATCTTCACGAAGTGCATGGCAGTGGTAGCAGCATCCCTTCATCAGCAGAAGATTGCAATTTATCCGTATAGACGACTGGCTTGTAGTGAGTCACTCGAGAGAACAATTAAAACAGGACATTTCGATAACTCTGGAACTCTTGTCAACTCTATGGTTACAAGTCAACCACCAGAAGTCCAATCTCACTCCAACGCAAGATATCCAATTTATAGGAGCACGTCTATCGACTGTAGATCACAAGGCCTACCTGCCAATAGACAGAACCACCAACATTCAATCTCTGACCAGCACTATAATATCTCAACCAACCCAGACAGCCTTTACCTTCCAACGCATGCTGGGATTGATGACGGCCACAACCTCGGTTCTGTCTCATGCAAGACTTCGCATGAGACCTTTACAACTATGGTTCGTTCGAACGTTCCATCTTCAGCGTCAGTCTCAACAAACCTTACTAACAGTCCCACGTCACATTTTGCCACCACTGGAATGGTGGACAGTACAGGATCACCTCCTCACCGGGATGCCATTCCTAAGACAACCTCCATCAGCCATCGTCACCACGGATGCCTCAAGATGGGGCTGGGGAGCCCATTTTGACACATTAACAGTGTAAGGACAGTGGACAGCATACGAGAAATCTCTCCACATCAACTGCCTGGAGCTCCTAGCAGTCCACAGAGCACTGAAGTCCTTCCTGCCATCACTTCACAGTCGTCACATCCAAGTGACATCAGACAATGTCGCGACTGTGTTCTATATCAACTGACAGGGAGAGACCGCATCCACCCGTCTCTGCAAAAGAGCTCTAGCCCTTTGGTATTGGAGCATCGCACGCGACATACACCTCACAGCTGTACACTTACCAGGGGTCCAGAACACCCAAGCGGACACCCTGAGTCGACAACTCGTCAACGACCACGAATGGACACTCAAGAGGTCATATCTCCAACCAGTCTTCAAGGACTTTGGAGTTCCCCTCATCGATGTTTTTGCCTCTCCAGACAATGCCCAATGCGCCCAATTCTATATGCGAGGCCCCCCTTCGATCCAATCTGCGGGGGATGCCTTCCTCCAACAGTGGGATGGGCCATTACACTTTCTATTCCCGCCCATTCCACTAATAACAAAGACACTCCAGAAGACCAGCTGGACCAAACCAACTGGACCAAACCAACTGCATACTGGTCACACCGTGGTGGCCCCGTCAACCTTGGTTTACAACCCTTCTCCTTCTCTCCAACAATGTATTCCACTGCTTCCCTCAAGCTCGGGATCTCCTTTCACAACAGAATGGCAAGGTCCTACGACCCAGGTCGCCTCCGACTGACCGCATGGAAGATCAGTTTTCTGACTTCCCTGAGGAAGTCAGACACATCCTATTAAATGCCAGGAAACCATCAACTAGGAAGTCTTATGCCCTGAAGTGGAAGCGGTTCACTGACTACGCTACTCACCACAAATTCCATCCAGCATCATCTTCTGTGTCACAAATTCTATCATACACCCTTTCTCTCTCAGAATCCGGTCTTACCTATTCATCGCTAAAAGTGCATTTAGCAGCCATCTCAGCTTTCCACCCGCGTATAGAAGGACGCACAGTATTTTCCCATCCTGCTGCAAAATCATTCCTTAAGGGCATTCTACATCTCCGGCCACCAATCTGTCAATTATACTCTACCTGGAGCTTATCCTTAGTCCTAAGCCAACTAATGAAGCCTCCCTTTGAGCCAATGGCATCTATCCCACTACACCTCTTATCGTGGAAAACAGCACTGCTAGTGGCACTTACATCCGGCAAAAGGGCCAGTGATATATGCGCCTTTCGAGCAGACCCTCCCTGCACTGTCTTCCACCATGACAGGGTAGTTTTACGACCTGACCCCACCTTTCTCCCAAAGGTGGTGTCACCCTTCCATTTACAAAAAACGACTACATTACCGTCTTTCTTTCAAAACCCTTCTGACAGGGGCCAAAGAACTCTGCACAATCTTGATGTACATCGAGCCCTTGCTTACTATATAGACAGAACGGGTCCCTTCCGTAAAGACTCGAGACTTTTCGTAGCTTACGGAACCCACAAAAAAGGACAAAGAATCTCTACTCAGAGACTCTCTAAATGGCTGGTGACAGTCATTGCACTATGCTATCAACTGGCTAAGCAACCTGCCCCAGAACACCTACGAGCCCATTCTACAAGACCTCTTTCTACGTCCTCTGCCTTCTCCAGAGGCGTGCCTATGGAAGACATCTGTGCTGCTGCAGTTTGGCCTTCTACATTGACGTTCGCCATGCACTATGCCATAGATGTTCGTGCACGGCGAGACTCGTCCTTTGGACAGGCTGTACTCCGCTCCATCTTTGATTGAAGCCCGCAGTCTCTCCATCCGTAAGTACAGTTCTACTGTATTACATGAATGTTCTTGACTGATATGCATGTTTAACATCTGAACTTCCTTTTCAGAACCAGCACCCACCTCCGTGCAGTTCAGCTTATCAGTCACCCATGTGTGGGACTGCACAGAGACCACGAAGAAGATAAACAGGTTGCTTACCTGTAATCTTCAAGTGGTCATCTGTGCAGTCACACACGCCCGCCCAGCCATCCCCGCTGCTGGTTTCTTAAGTTAATCTACACCTTTACTACTACTATACAGTGGCGTGAAAGAAACTGGGTGGGTGGAGCGCTGTCCCCTCGCTCCAGGCATGCGCAGTGGGTGCCTGCTCCCCAGAGCGGGAGGGAACGCGCGCCAAAATAAATGCCTAGGCTAGCTTTGAATTCTCCGAGGTCGGGTTCGTCCCAGCGGGAAAACCCATGTGTGTGACTGCACAGATGACCACTCAAAGATCATAAGTTACAGGTAAGCAACCTGTTTTTTTTTCTTTAGCCATTGTGTGACACAGTGTTGAACTGGATGGGCCATTGGCCTGAGCCAACACGGCTTCTCTTATGTACTGAAGCGTCCCAATCCAACCAAAACCTACTAAAATTATTTAAAACATTTATTAGCCATCCTTCTACCTTGCGGGGCTTAAGGTGGATTGAAAAATAAATAAAACAACAATTATAAACAACACATGAAAGACCACTAATTTAAAATCTGCCAGTAAATAAAAGGTAAATTAGGCAAAGTCAATCCTACATAAAGCTGTCTTCTTGAAGATCAGAAGCAAGGGATAAGGTGCACCTCCCCAGGGAGGTTGTTCCATCATTGTGGGGCCACTGCCAAAAAGGCCCTCTGTTGTGTGCCCTCCAGAAAAGCAGCAGCAAGTTCATCGCTTAAAACAGTGCAAGCATATCTCAGAAGGAAAGGCAGCCAGTTACAGCAAATGGTAGAACAGCCAACTGTTAAAACAAAGGCAGTACTGAACTCAAATTTCGATCCTTTTAAAAGCCTGACAAAAATTTCCAGGGTTTAAGTTCACGTGAGTCAAAGCTCTCTTCATTGTCACTTCCCAATAAGTGACTTTTGATTAATAAAAGCTTATTCATAAAAGCCTACATCCTGGAAAATGTTGGTCTTTTAAGGTGCTCCTGGATTTGACTTTTGTTCTGCTGCTTCATAATAGCTGTGACCTTGGATGGCCCCAGCTAGCCCGATCTTGTTGGCTCTCAAACTAAGCAGGTTTGGTCTTGTTGTCCTTGAATGGGCAGCTGCTGTGAGAGCCCTCTCAGGCCCACCCACCTCACGGGGTGTCTGTTGTGGGGGGAGAAGGTACAGAAGATAGTAAGCCGCTCTAAGTCTCTGATTCAGAGAGAAGGGCGGGGTATAAATCTGCTGTCGTCTTCTTCTTGTTTCAGTATTTAGATGGGAGGCTACCAAGGAAGCCCAGGGTGGCGACTCAGACAGGCAGTGGCAGGCCACCTCTGAACACCTCTTGCCTTCAGAAATCCACTGGGGGGGGGGGTGTTTTGCTGTCAGCTGCAAGCAGAAATACCAAAAAAACTGCAGACTAAAAAGGCTGCCTACCTGAATATAAGAATAAATATCCTTGCAGGCCTCTTGATATAGAAGATGATGATATTGGATTTATATCCCACCTTATACTCTGAATCGTGGCAGCTCAGAGCGCCTCACAATCTCCTTTATCTTCTTCCCCCGCAACAGACACCCTGTGAGGTGGGTGGGGCTGAGAGAGCTCTCCCAGAAGCTGCCCTTTCAAGGACAACTCTTGCGAGAGTTATGACTGACTCAAGGCCATTCCAGCAGCTGCAAGGGAAGGAGTGGGGAATCAAACCCAGTTCTCCCAGATAAGAGTTTGCACACTTAACCGCTACACCAAACTGCCTCTCAAGTATATACATACTTAACTTACTCTGGAGGGCACTAGAGGATACCAGCAGCTCCTCCTCCTGAGGAGCAGCTGCAGAAAAGACCCTTCCATCAATCCCTGCTCATTTGCCCGAGTAGGACATGCCCCCACATTCTCAAGGCATTCCCGTCCCCTGCGAGTTAGCTTCTGGAGAATGAATGGGACTGGGGCCCAGGAGATTTGAACCTGGGACTCTCTAATCTGGTCCCAGTGTGTTACCTGCTGTGTTACACCAGTGGTGTTTGCAGAACTCTGCATTTACACTTCCCGTCAGTCAGAGGAGCTTCATGACTGCTGTATTTCCCCCACCGAACATGCATATACGGTAATAGACTATAACTCTGAATATTAATTTATAGCTATAACTTTTTAAAGGACCAGAGTACCACTGTGCATGTACATTTGTTCCTCTCCCCTCCCTCCACATACACCCTGTGAACTCTCATGTCTCTGGAGCATAGGGGAAGGGGGCTGCCTACTTTTGCCTTGTCATGAGGCACAGCAGTTGAGGGAGCAGAGTGAGACAGGCAAAGTACCTGGTGGAGAGCAAGCCAGCCTGGAGAACGGGGATTAAAAACATCATCTCCTCACTTTGGCTAACTTGCTCTTTCCCCCAGTGACCTCTGTGGTGGTTTCACTCTATTTATTTTGCATCCAGATTGTATGAAAGAAGGGAAGGGGAGCTTTGGCCCTTTCATATCTGGAATCAAGCCTGCAGGCGTAGAAAGCTTAGAGCTTACGCATCCTCCAATGGCAGCTGTTCCGAGGTGCAAGCTACCTGCCAAACACAAGCCCTACTGGACTTTTCCTGGAACACGGGAGGAGCGCCACATTGGGGTAATGATGCTTAGAAGGGCCACAGGTCCCTCCCAAGCCCCTGATTGCCTTACACAGTCCTGAGGTAGATGTCCAGCATAGAGTCAGGGCAGCTCAGGTGTTACTCTAGACTGGAAAGTTCCAGGATCAAATGCCCACTCAGCCATGGAACCTAATTGGGGAAGCTGGGAGAGGATAAGAACATAAGAGAAGCCATGTTGGATCAGGCCAACGGCCCATCCAGTCCAACACTCTGTGTCACACAGTGGCAAAAAATTTTATATATACACACACACTGTGGCTAATAGCCACTGATGGACCTGTGCTCCATATTTTTATCTAACCCACTCTTGAAGGTGGTTATACTTGTAGCCGCCACCACCTCCTGCGGCAGTGAATTCCACATGTTAATCACCCTTTGGGTGAAGAAGTACTTCCTTTTATCCGTTTTAACCTGTCTGCTCAGCAATTTCATCGAATGCCCATGAGTTCTTGTATTGTGAAGGATAAGCATTTATAGTCCGCCTTTCACATAGAGCCTCAGGGTCTACAACAATTAAAAGCTAGCAATAAAAACCAAAGCTACCAACATCCCCTGCCTAGAAAATGTCCTGAAAATTTGTAATTTGTCCATTATGCAGTGCGGTAATGGAGTGGAAGCCTTCCTGACAGAAAAACACAAGCAGAACGCAGGGCTTTTTTGAGCAGGAATGCAGTTCTGGCTGGCTTGGCATTGGGGGTGTGGCCTAATAGGCAAATGAGTTCCTGCTGGGCTTTTTCTACAAAAAAAGGCCCTGAGCAGAACTCTACTTGGTCAGACCAGGGAGGGCCCATCTAGTCCAGCATCCTGTTTCGTATAGTGGGCAACCAGTTCCTCTGGATGGCCAAAAACAGGGCAGAAGTTCAATGCCTAGCAGCCATTGATGGACCACTCCTCCAGGACTCTGTCCAAACCCCTTTTGAAAGCTGTTTATTCCTGTGGCCATCACAATATCCTCTGCAGCTAATTCCGCATTCTAGCAACTGTATAAAGTAGTATTTAATTTTATCTGTCTTGAACCTATTGCTCATCAGCTTCATTAGTTGCTCTCAAGTGTTAATATCTTGGGAGAGGGAGAAAAAGACCTGCTCAGTTTTGGTACCTTTATCGATATACAAGCCTATTCCAGCAGGCAGGGGCCACAGCACGGAATGTTTGGGTACAGGCATCTACTGGCCTGATGGCAGGGTGACACCTGCCACAGCCCTTGCTCAGGTGAGTAAAGCTGTTACAGAGGAGCATGCTGGGAGAGGAGGGGTGAAATATATTTGCCTCTGTGAGCTCTTTGGAAGAAAGGAAGGATAAATATGGCAAATTAACTTTCTGCTTTCCCTGCTGTTAATTCTGGCTTCTCTTCTTCACTCCCTGCCCTTACCCGAGTAGGTACTTTTGTCAGCTTATCGATGGCTTGGAATATCTGCACAGCCAAGGCATTGTCCACAAAGACATCAAGCCGGGGAATCTCCTGCTAACGACTGATGGGACGCTGAAGATATCTGATCTAGGTGTGGCAGAGGTACATTTGGGTTCTCGAGTTGCTTTCTTAAGCGCTCCTCGCATGCTTCAAGAACGTTGTGTGGCTGTGGATGTTTCTGCTTGCTGCTGATGCTGCAATGATTAGGAGTCCAGCAAGCCACCAGTTCCACACTCCCTGCAAAATGTGAGTGGCAAATACTAGAGGATGTTAGGAGTGGCTTAGTAGCCTAAAGAAAGCAAGAGATATACAGCCTGCAGTGTGCTTAGTTTAGTTTATTTGATCTGTATCCCACCCTCCCCCCCAAAGCAAGCTCAGGGTGGCTCACAAGAGGCAGTGAAGTCACAATAAAACAGTTAAATCAAACATCAATTAAAACAATACAAGCAATTTAAACAGTGCTAATTACCATTTAGTTACAGATGGCGTTTGGTATTATTAGGCATCCTTTAGAGCTGGTATTTTGGCAATTTCAGCTGAAAGCTAACTGAAATAATATTGTCTTGCAGGCCTTGTGGAACGGGGCAAAGAACTATTATCTTGTGGAACTTGTGGAACTATTGTCTTGCAGGCCTTGTGGAACGGGGCAAGGTCCCGCAAGACTCTGACCTCCTCAAGCAGTTGGTTCCACCAATAGGGGGCAGCGATTGAGAAGGCTCTTTCCCTAGTTGTTTTTAGTCTTGCCTTCCTCAGCCCAGGGATCGATAGTAAATTTTGCATTCCAGATCTAAGTACCCTCTGGGGAACATGTGGGGAGTGACGGTCCCTACGGTAGTCAGGTCCTCCGCCCACTGCTCGCTGGGCCCTGTGGTACACGAGAGAGAGTCTGCTTCCAACTTGGGCCTCGTTTGTGTCGTCAGGTGGCCAAGGGAAGGTGGCTGTGATCACCTGTGTGAACCTGCCTGGGTCTTCAGTAGCGAGATGGGGGAATTTCCCCCAAAGGTGCTGTCCCAGTAGGAGATTGTTTTCATTCAGTGGATTGCCCCCCCCCCCCCCCATCTTTTTGAGCCTGCAGGCACCTTTGGAATTCTGGAACAGCATGGTGGGCAGAGCCACAAAATGGGTGTCATAAAATGGCTGCCACAAGAGGCAGAGCTAGCCACAAAATGGCTGCCTCTGCTTATCTTCAGTCACACAGCAAAGATTTTTGCGGTCGCAATCAAATCTCCACCGGCCAATCAGAAACCTTGGCAGGTGCCTGGAAAAGTGTCTCCGGGTGCCACGATGCTCACAGGGCACCATGTTGGGGACTCTTACAATAGATTTTGAGTTGCTGACAGTTGCAGTGTGGTGTAGTCATTAGAGTATGGGACCTGGAAGGACCTGGGCTCAACCCCCGCTCAGCCATGAAAATCACTGGAATGACCTGGGTTCAGTCACACTCCAATCTACCTCGCAGGATTGTTGAGAGGATAAAAAGAGAGCCATTTATGCTGCATGGAGGAAGGTGGGAGAAAAATGGGTGGGTGCTTTTGTGAAAGAGCTGGACCCCAAGGGAACAGCAAGCATACTCTTCTTTAATATTTGTGGAGATCAGGGTGTTTTTTTTGGTGTTTTTTTAATGTTCTTTACAACCTCAGCAAATGGGAATTCTGGGGGAAATGCCCTCATGCCCTGTGAAATAAGGAGAGGGAAGACCAAAAACCCTTTAAAAACTAGCCCTTTGTGTCCTGAAAATCTAAACAGGATGTCTCTTGGTCAGTGTTCCCTCTAAGCTGTGGAGTCTTGTGAGCAAAAATCCTGCTTTGTGAGCCACTGGCATGAAAGTTGTGAGCGACTGCATAAATTAGTTTGTCTTCCCTGAGTGAAGACAAAACTGTGAGCCGGAGGGTAAAAAAGCCATGAGCTAGCTCACACCAACTCAGCTTAGAGGGAACATTGCTCTTGGCATACATAGAGGTGATTTCGAAGGAAGTTTCTCACTTTATTATTTTTGTATTGGAATACATGAGAGAGCTCTTCCTGAGGTTCTCTGTACTTGGGGGAGGAGAAGTATGTTTCTAAGGGGCTCTTTAAAAAGTTAAGAGGGGGGATATGAAGAGGAGGAACCTCAGATTCTTCATTGGATCTCTTGTAGACAGAATCTGGATCCAAAGAACAGCCTGGGTGGGGCGGGGATGGGGCAAGAAGCCTTTTCTTAACTCTTCATTGACTGTCAGGGCTGGGCTGTGGGAGAAAACCTGGACTTAATCTGCTACTCCCACATGCTGTAAACCCACCCGTTTGACCAGTCTGATTCTCCCTTTGCTACAGGCATTACATCCGTTTGCAGAGGACGACGTGTGCCGGACAAGTCAGGGGTCACCAGCTTTCCAGCCTCCAGAAATCGCCAATGGCCTTGATACCTTTTCTGGCTTCAAAGTGGACATTTGGTCAGCGGGGGTCACGCTGTAAGTCTGTGGGAGCAGAAAAGAGTGAGAAAAGGCTCATTTGACACAGACTCAAGTCTGGGGGTGTCATAGAAATTCTGAACCAGTCCCTAGATGGTGGATCAAAAAATCCACACAGTGGAACTCTGGCAGGCAGAGGACTCTCCTACAAACCAAAGAGAAGCCCCAAGGTTTCTGAAAAATCTGCGGTCTTCAAGTACTGGTGGTTTTAAAAACCCAAATAATAGATGGCGCTTCTGTAGCTTTTAAGAGATGAATACTCTCAGAGATTTAATGAGACTGTGTTCTGACATCTTGGCCATTTAGCAGATAGCTAGGCAACCGAGCCTTGTTTTCTCTCAATGAAAGGTGGGGGGGGGGGCGCTAAAAAGGTAAAAGATGGAAAGAAGAGAAGGAAGCTGGGAGGGGGGAGAATAGAAAATGATAGATGGGTGGGAGAGAAGCAGAAGGGAGGGTGTCAGGAGGGTGGAAGAAGGGAAAGCTGAAAAGATGGTGGTGGATAAAGGTGGGTTGGTGTGTGGGAGAGTGGGAAGGAAGCAGGAAGAGGGGAAAGGATATGGGGGCTGCTAGGAGGTGAGAAAGGGGAAATAGCATAGCATAGGGGAGTAGTGAAGGAAAGGGGGATACAGGAGAAAATGTTCCCTTCCCCAAGTGTTCTTATTTCTCCAACTTGGCCATCACACCCCCAGCCTTCACTCTCCCCCCCCCCCCTTCCATGTTGCTCTAAAACAGCTCCGTTGATTGGGAGGAAAACACAGGTGAGCAGTGGAACTCAAAGGCTGCTCTGAAGGGTTCGGAGAGCACACAGCAGAAGGAAAGACCACTTTCCTGAGCCTCCAGAAACCTCTCTTCTTCCGTCAGCGCTCTTTTGCCTTCTTTCCTCTTCACAGATACAACATAACTACCGGCCTTTATCCCTTTGAGGGGGACAATATTTATAAATTATTTGAAAACATTGGGAAAGGGGAGTACACGATTCCTGAGGATTGTGGCCCTCCACTCTCAGATCTACTTAGAGGTGAGTGCCTCTTGGCTTTTTTTTTTTAAAAAAACCTGATCTTAGATTTAAAAGCCCAGCAGGAGACAGCCATGGGAGAGAGGGGATGTCTATGTATCAGAGGTGATCCCAGTGATAGATTGAAGAATACCACTTTATAACTTAACCAGATGTGGGGAACACGCCTGCCTCCCCCAGTGGCCTGATCATCCTCTTTGAAGGCTTCGTATGCTGAGAGTTGGTGGAATCACAGGATCCAGAAGGGTGGGTTGCTTAGGGTAGGGCTTCCCAGTTGCCTCCCCGGGTGACTGTTCATTGTCTCTCATCCAACCCCCAGCTTCAGAGGCTGTTTTTGTTCTATCTGCATTGTATG